>NW_020291506.1:0-206752 GCF_003184765.1 Aspergillus aculeatinus CBS 121060
CCTAATGTAAACCCTAATGTAAACCCTAATGTAAACCCTAATGTAAACCCTAATGTAAACCCTAATGTAAACCCTAATGTAAACCCTAATGTAACCCTAATGTAAACCCTAAACCCTAATGTAAACCCTAATGTAAACCCTAATGTAAACCCTAATGTAAACCCTAATGTAATGTAAACCCTAATGTAAACCCTAATCCTCACATCTCGGATAAGAGAAGCTATGGTCAAGGAATGGAAGCATGGTGACATCCCACCCGCCTTGTCTCAAAAGCTAGTCAAATCTCTATCCCGCACTACAAGTCTTTTTGATTGTACGCGTCAATGGAACCGAGAAATCCTGGAGATCGTGAAGGTATCGGAATTGCCTAATTCCCCAACTCCCTCTAACGATCTTCCCTTTATGGAACTTCGTGCTGAGACCTAACGGCTCCTGCTTCGCAGAAGGACCCTAATGTTAAACCCTAATGTTAGGTAACCCTAATGCGGTTCGTAAGCAGGATTCACCAGAAGAAACCGTTCTGGCAGTCTTAGTTACATAGAGAACCTCAGATTCATTGACGTTGTTGGAATACGCGCATGACTGAGCCGGGGATAACCGTTTCTAACCGCTTCACCACCGGATTAGGAAGGTGCGGCATTTGTTGTAAGACCTTATCAGTATCCCTGTTACAGGACTAGGGTTTGTATGGATCAACGTGGTTTTGAAACTTTCTTAGTACGTCAGCTGTGCTGTTTTTGCCTTACCCCGCTCGTGGCGGAAGGCCCTGAATCGCTTGGTGACCACTCGGGATCATAAGGTGTCAGCTCCGGCTGCGTAACCTTCCGAATCTGCCTCGTCAGCGGAGCCATCGATTGGGTGTCTAGGCGCTGACATGCATGACTGTCCGAAAAGTAAGTTCCGCGCCCGCGTCGGACCAACATTCCTCCGTCTCGGCAGCCAGGGAAACTGCCTAAGGCATCATCCCGATTAGTGGCATATAAGCCCCTTACTTCCCCCGAGAAGCTGAAGAGTCCCAAGGACGAAAGCACCGCTCATCTGATGTGCTACTCTCGTTTTTGGTGTCCCCTGTTCTTCCATCGCCTTTTCTGATAAATGTAAACCCTAATGTAAACCCTAATGACTATTTTAATAATAATTTTATTTTAGATTCTAAAGAATAAGTATAATCTATTATTATATTATAAAAATAATCTTAAGAAAGATTATAAAAGTACTTCTTATTTATAAATAGTTGAGACTAATTTAGAAATAATCCTATAGATTTTATTCATCTAGTCTATTTAGTTTATTTTACTAGTCTTATTCAATATTTTTATTATATTTATTTTATTTGTTTATTTATTTTGTTTATTCTTTTAGCTATTCTATAATAAACTTAAATAAACAAATACATGAAATAAACTAATCTAGTTTTTATTTAGAAGTTCTTTTAGATCTTATTTAATTTATCCTTATATAATCTGACTCTCTTAGATTTAATATAGTCTAAATGTTATTAATTAAATTATATTAAAACTTAAAAAATAGTATTTTCTAAATAGGATTTATTTATAATAGAACTATAGACGCTATATATACTTTATATCTAACTATATTTAGATGTTAAGCGGCTAATCATAATCCTCAATGCCGCCCTACTTGAAAGCACTGGACCCCTATTGCTTCATCCCCTGTAGAATAGGAGGATAGGCCTCCGTAAATTCAATTGTAAAATTTGCATCTTTTGCAAAGACTTTTTTTTCGCAGGTATTGACTCTGTCCCGGTCGTCCGCCGGTCTGCCGTGCGGTGCGGGGTATTCTGTTGTTCTGGCTCTGGATTGGCGTCGGATCCTTCCATCATGCAGTTTGATGATTTGCTGGGTTGGTGACTAATTGCCCAGTGTGCATTCCCCCCGTCGGTCTTAGGCAGCGATAGAGAATGACTCAACTGTGACTCATTTCTAGTTCCGTACTGGGAAAGGCCATGCTTTACTGAGCATCATCACACCATCTTGGATTGGATAGGTAGGTAATTACTTACCTCCTCTCAGGGTCATCAACAAGGCGTGTGGCGGCTTAGTAGCTACACACCGTACAGAGCCTGCGGTTGGGGTACATCTAGCCGGCCTACCAAGGCTGACATTATAAGAGGATCCCATCCACGGGTCAGTAGGTGGAAGCAATGCTCCAGTCGCAACCTTTATCATCTAGCCAGAGCACAGTCGGCTTTCTAACGCCCTGAACCATTAGAGCAGAACATGTCCGCTCAACTCGACGCCGTCTGTATCGCCGGTCTCTCCCTACACGACCCCGCACACTTCAGCATCCAGCACTCGCAAACTCTGCACCGCCTGATGCTCCTGCAGCACTGGAACATTCCCACTGGTGCCAAGGTGCTGGAGCTAGGATGCGGGCAAGGGGACTGCACGACTGTTCTTGCAACTGCCGTGGGCGAGGAAGGAAGGGTGGTCGCGGTCGATCCGGCGGACCTGGATTATGGTAAGCCCTGCTGCCATTCCGTCCTGACGGTGCAAATAGAACGAAGCTGACCAATGGCTGCTGCAGGTGCGCCGTATACCCTTGGCCAAGCACAGGGCCACATTTCGCAAGGCTCACTGGGTGATCGCATTACTTGGATCCAACAACCCCCTCTGGACTACCTCTCCTCACTCCCTACCCCCTCCCCATCCTCGCCCCTCCCCAGCCAGACTAAGGTCTTCGACGCAGCAGTGCTCGCCCACAGCCTATGGTACTTTGCCTCCCCCTCACTCATTCTATCCACCTTGTGTGCCCTCAAGCAGCACAGCAAGCGTCTCCTTCTTGCCGAGTGGTCATTAGTCGCCACGCACCCCGCTGCTCAGCCTCACGTGTTAGCGGCGCTTACCCAAGCCGCGCTGGAGTGCCGCAAACCCAATAGTGACTCGAATGTCCGCACGGTGCTGGGACCCAAGCGGCTTACCGCGCTGGCCCTGGCCGCCGGGTGGCAGTTGCAGAGCGAGACCCGCGTGCAAAGTGGGGAGGGCTTGTTGGACGGACAGTGGGAAGTCTCTGCTTGTCTGTCTTCATCTTTCGAAAAGGAGGTAGAGGAGGGACTGAGTGATGTGAGGGAACGGGCGATGGTTCTTGCGTCACGGGATGCGTGTGAGGCGAGCTTGGAGGGTATACCAGGGGGCCGGACAGGGGTTAGGGCCATGGATGTTTGGGTGGCTAGTTTCATGTGATCGGGCCATTTACCTCTGCTTCCTACAGTAACAGACAACTGCTTCCCTCCGCCTTGATCTTGCAAAATTAGCCATGTGCGACGGTCGTTAGCGACCAACGGGCCAGGATGCAGGGCTCTGTTTTAATTACATCTCCGACCTACTTCTACGGTCGGCGGCACTCCAGCCCTGGCAGCCATGCCTTGTGAACGGAATTTGCTGTGTAACCCCGATCCGTGCGGACTCAGGTGTCTAGGGGGGCGGCAAATGGATTCAGTGACCATGCAGTAGTTTTGAAACAGGTCTTTCCTAGGGGGTCCAGTGATCAGTGTACCTGCATATGTATGGAGGTTACAGGCTTACGTGCATTCGGGGTTTCGGACCGGAGAAAAGCCCGAGGCCAAGCAAGACAACGAAACCAATTCCTGCTATGATCTAACTTTGGCCAGCAAGCATGGACTGGAAGGTCCAGGGGCTGATAATAGTGCGTAGCTTGCTGTCTGTGCTTTGGTCGTGGGTTTGTCCGTCTATTTCATGCTGCGCCTGCTTGTTCTTTTGACATCCTCTGTTAATCCATTCCCTTTTCTCATCCCCTCCCCCATGGCTAAAACCCCAACTCCCGAATTGGAGCAGAAGAAAGCCCTACCCAACTCGACATTCAGCAAAGCACTAGATAGTCCACGCGATCGAGGGACTGAGCCAGAAAGCGATGAGACGAACTCCGACGAATCTCCCCGGACCCCGGGGCCCAAACCGAGGAAGACCTGGCGGTTTTGGGCGGTCTTCCCGGCCTTGTGCATGACGACCTTCCTCGCCGCTCTCGACACATCGATCCTCTCCACTGCCCTTCCGACCATTGCGCTCGACCTTCACGCGGGAGAGTTGTACATGTGGATTACCAATGCATACATTCTGTCCTCCACCGTGGTCCTCCCGCTCTTCGGCCAAACGGCGAACATCTTCGGCCGACGATGGCTAATGATCATTTCCGTGGTTATCTTTGCGGTGGGAAGCGCCATCGCCGGAAGTGCCAATACCACCACGGCGATCATCGCCGGGCGAGCAATCCAAGGGATTGGAGGCGGAGGCATCAACATCCTCGTGGACACCGTCATCTGTGATCTGGTGCCCCTGCGCCAGAGGGGTAAGTATGTGGCACTCATGGCCTCGGTCTGGGCTGTAGGAACCACCCTTGGCCCTGTTCTTGGTGGTGCCTTTGCGCAGCATGTCTCCTGGCGCTGGGTCTTCTACATTAACTTGCCCTTGTGCGGTGTCTCACTTTTCCTTCTCGTGCTCTTCCTTCGTGTCAACCATCCGCCCCGACCCCCGAGCATAACCCTCGGGCAACAACTTGGCCGCGTTGATCTCCTGGGCAACATAATCCTCGCTCTGGCTGTCGTCGCCATTCTTCTAGCCTTGACATGGGCGGGGACCTCCCACCCCTGGTCCTCCTGGCGAGTTCTGGTGCCCCTGTCTCTTGGATTTGCAGGCCTGGTTATCTTCTACATTCATCAGGCATCGCGCTTCTGTCGGGAACCCTCTATCCCACTCCAGCTCTTTTCCAGTAAAACCGCCCTTTGTGCCCTCTGGCTCTCCTTCCTCCAGAACATGCTCCTCTACTGGGTGGGCTATTTCCTGCCCGTCTATTTCCAGGCTCTCCGCAGCCTGTCCGCCACTGCCTCCGGCCTTGCTGTCCTCCCCATCACAGCAGCCATTGCGCCCTTCGGCGTGATCACCGGCATCTTGATCGCAATGAAGGGAAAATACCGCCCCTTTCACTTCCTGGGTGTGAGGCTATGAAAAGAAGATGAATCAACCAGACAAGAATTCCATTCTTAGGAAAAAAAAAAAAGAAAAAGACCCTACGGGCCTTTATTCTAGACTATATATATATATATAAGACTATAAATACCTAAGATATAACCGGTTATATAATAAACTATTAAAATATTTATTATTATTTTTTTCTTCTACAAGCAGACTAATCTATATAAAACAGCAGCATCTAATTAGCCAGTTAACTAAACTATAATAGTTAAAAAAATAGAAATAAAAAAATTAATAATTAATACTATAATTAAAATAAATTTTTAGCTGATTAATTTAATTCAAAGAATCTGCTTTAAAAATAAAAAAAAACTTAATTAAATAATATATTTTTTAACTGTCGGGTGTAGAAATAGCTAGTTAACTATAATTTTTTACTAATTAATATAAATAAATAAACTAACTAGAAAACTAGACTAGTTAATATAATTAACTAATTATAAAATTAAAAAAAATAGATTATAAATTACTGTAGAAATTACTTAGAATTTTTAAGCTTTATATAAATAAATAACTGTTAGTACTAATAACAGTTTATTTAACTAGTTAATTAAACTAAATAATTTAATAAAAAATTTCAGCTAGTTAGTAGACTAGTATAATAAACTAATAAAAATATTAGCCGGTAAATAAAATAAAATAATAAACTAACAGAAAATACTAGCCGGTTGGTATATTAAAATAATAAACTAGTAGAAAATCCTAATTAATTAATAAATTTAAATAATAAACTAACAGAAAATTTTAGCCGGTTAGTAGATTATAAATAAATATATTTAAATTACTTTTAACTATTTTTAAATTAGCCGGTTATAAATTAATAAAAATAAATAACTAAATAAAAAAGTCCGGGAGCGGTAGGTTATCCAAATACTAATTATAGTATATAATAATCTTTAATAATATATTTTTAAAATTATACTATATTTATTATAGTAGATTAATATTCTAATTATTTTAAAATTTTTTAAATAAGATTTTATAATATAAGCTATAATAAATACAGCAGTAGTTTATAATTTTTTAAATAATTTATTTTTTTTATATTTTATTTTTTTTATATTTTATTATTTATATTTAAAATTATAATAGAGTTCTCGGAGTTTTTAGTCTGCCCGGGATATAAATTTAGTAAAATAAATATTAATTTCTAAAAATAAAATATTAAATAAAACCCTAAAGTTTTTATATATCTAAATAAAACCAGCTTATAAGCTTTATAATTAATTATATATATAATTAGCTATAGTTTAAAATATTTTAAAGTAAGTAACTAGCTTTTCTACTATAATTAAAAATAATAAATATTAATAAATATATAATTTTAATATAAAACTTAAAATATAGTTAATACCGCCGGTTAGCCTACTCGGTATATATAGTCTATATCTAAATAAGCTAATCTTATAAAAATCAGATTATATTCTTAGTATATTTAATTAATTTATTAGTAGTAAGAACATCCGGATATTAAAGACCCCCGAATATTTTTAAAAACTTAGTTTTAATCTAAAAATAATAGTTCTAATTAGTAAAAAATAATATTATATTAGTTAATTAATTGATATAATTATTAGCAGCCAACTAGATATAAAAAAATTATTTAATTATTTTAAATAAAATTAATAAACACCCGCAGATAGTTCTTTAAATAGTAAATGATATTCTTATTCTAATTATTAGTTTTAGAATAGTATATAAAAAAAAGATACTATTTAATATTATAATATTTATAATAATAAAACTAGAAATAGCTAATAAAAGTACTACTATAATTAAAAATAATTAAAACTAATAATTTATATTTAAAAAATATTCAGCAGTATATAACTTTAATAAATTTTTTTATAGACTTATTTTATAATAGCTTAAAAAAGTAATATTTAATTAACCAGTTAATAATTATTAATATATAATAATAAATATAATTATTATAAATATAAATAAAAAGCTTCTTAGTATAGTTTATAATTAGTTTTAGCTATATATAAACTAATATTAAAAATAGTTAGAATAAACTATATTTCTAATTTATAGTTTTAGTCTAATAATAAATTAAACAGATACCAGCAAACTAATTAATATTATTATATATATATAGTTAAAAGTAGCCCCGGACTATAATATAATATATAATTTTAGGCCTGGGATAACCGGCAACTAGCCGGATATAATATAATTATATAATTTACAACTAAAAAAACTAGCTTTTAAATATAAAAAAATAATCCCGCAGCTAAAAATAATTATTTTAAAAAATAGGCTTTTTTATATTAAGCTTAATACCGGTCTAGATAATAATAGGCAGTTTATTTTTCTTAGTTTTAATAATTATTTTAATTATTATATTATTATAATAAACTATATTAATTAAAATTTTAAATAAAAATTCTTTCTTAGAAGTAGTTTTAATAGTAGGCTTAGTAAAAGTGCCGGAAATCTTAGAAGCTTTAGTAGTAAAAATAATAATAATAAAAATAATAAAAAATATCTAAACTTTAAAGACTATAATAATAAAAATAGTAAAAGATACCTAAACTTTAAAAATCTTAATAATAGAAATAGCAGAAGACGCCTGGGACTTAGACTAGCTAGATACTAAATCAGCTATAAATATAATAGTAAAAAATTTCTACAGATTTTTATTTAATTAATAATTTTATAGTAAAATCTAAAACTACTTATATTTATAATTATTATTTATATTTTTTAACAAATTCTATAACTATTAGATAAGAATATCCGGCTTGATATTTTATTTCCCCGGGCGATATATAATCTTAAAATTAAATTTAAAAAAAAACTTAGTCTAATAGATTTAATAATAGTTTAACTATTTAATTATTGTAAAATATCATAAATTATAATAATTAGTATAGATCTTAACCAGCTTATTTAATACAATATTTATAAATTTAGACTGCTAAACCTTAAAATAGTAAATAATAATAAAAGGTTTTTTATTATAAATTATATAATTCAGCTTAGTAGAAGATATCTATTTTAAAAAAAAGATTATAAATTAAAATATACTATTATATATCTGCAAAAGTATATTTATAAATATAAAATCTAAAAGATTAATCTTTATTTATATTTTTAGATTAGAATAAAATAAACTAAAACCAGTACTTTAATAAAATCCTACTTTAGATCTTCGAAGACCTTTTATATTTTATTTATTTAATAAGATAAATAATAACAGATTTTCTTTATTTTAAAGCAGATAAGATAAGTCTTACTTCTTTTAATTATATTAATAAATAAATATAACTAATTATTAAAATCTAAAATAAAATAATAATAAAAATCTATAAAACTTATAAAAGTCTATATATTTTTAATTATATAAAATATTTATTAGTTGCTAATAACTTTAATTTTAACTAGATTTATATAAATATTATTAGTATTAATAATTAGACTAAAATAAGATATTTTAATAATATAAAATATATATTTATTAATATTAAGCTGTAGTCTATAGTCTAGTAATTAATAGAATATTTTAAAAATATATTAAATATATTTCTACTATATCTAGCTATAGATAAGCATATTATTTAAATATATAATATAAAATATATTTAAAAAATTAAATATAATCTTATTAATAAAGCTTTAAAAAATAGTAGATATATTATAAAAACTAAAAAATATAACCAAATATTTAAACTATTTATATTAAATATTAAATATAATCAGCTACTTTTAGTTCTTTTAAATATAAAGCCGGTTAAATATATAAATTATATTAAATTTAATAAATATTATAGTCTTACTTAATAAATTTAAAATCTTATTAATTAATAGAATAGAATGATAATTTTTAATAATATAGTAGTTTATATATATACGAAGGCTTCTACCGGGCTTATATATAAATAAAACCAGAGCTGTTACTAAAAAAAGCTTAAATAAATAAAGCTTTTATTTAAATTTTTATTAAAATATTTTTTAATTATATTAAGTTTTTATTTGGATATTAAATAGTAATTCTAAATAAACAGCGGCTTAGTATTATTAAGTAAATAGATTTTATAATTCTTAGAATAATATAGCAGCAGAATATTAGCATCTTATTTTATAAAAATATTAATTATACTATAATATTTAAAAAAGACTCTTATTTTTAGCTGTTTATAAATATATTTAAATTTATTTTTTATAAATATATTATAGTTATCAGGCCGCACTACTCTAATAGTTATAGAATAGAAAAAAATCTTATATATATAAAATATTAAAATAAAGCTATAATAATTAGAATATATAGCTATATAATAAAAAGTAGATATATTTATAAAATTAATATTAATTAGTAAACTAGCCGGCAAACTAATAAAATTAATTAATAAATTAATAAAATTAACCGGCGAGAAGCTGATAGTAATATAAAAAAAATAAAAAAATAAAAAAATAAAAAACTACTTTAAATAATAATCTTAATTATATAAAATCTTATATATTTAAAATAGTTTTCTATAAAATGTTAGAATAAGTTAAAAATAATTATTTATTTAATATAATTAATATAAGAATTATAAATACAAAGCTATAAATCGCCTAAAATTAATTTCTATTAAAAAAAATTAATTAAATAGCAAAATAATTACTCTAAGTAATTACTAATAGTTAAAATATATAGAATACTTTCTATTAACAGATTATATAAAAAACTATTAATAAGAAATAAAAAAATAAATTTAGCCAGCTTATAAATAAATAGTTGTAGTCTATATATAAAAAACTTATTAAAAAGATTTATTTTATTTTTATTATTAATTAAAATATAAATAGTTTTCTAGTTTATATATACTATAAAAATAAGATATAATCTAAAAACAGATTACTTTTTATTAAAAATAACTAAAAAACTAACCGGTAAACTAACAACCAGCCGGCCAACCAGTAAAAATTTAGCCGGTTAATTAATTAATAGACTAAATAATAAAAAAAAAAGAAAAAAAAAACAGCAATTATAAAAAAAATTATATAATATAAAAATAAAAATATTTAAAATAGTTAAATTTTTAGAAAAAGATTTCTTATTATATTTCTAATAAAAAATTATTTTTTTATCTTTTTTTTAATAATAGATTTAATAGAAAAAGACAAATTCTTAGAACTGTTAGTAGTAATTTTATTAATATTATAATTATAATAAATTTTATTAGAATAATATATATTATTTATATAATAGTCGGAGTCTTAGTAATTAAAATAATAGAATTAATATATTAATATTATTTATTTTTTTATAATAAGCCTCGGGGGCTGATTTTAAAAAATAAATTAGATATTAAACCAGTTCTACAGCTTAATAATAATAATATTAAATTTAATAATAGGATCTATAGACAGGTTTAGTACTAAAAAAACTAGTAAAACTATAAATTTAATTATAAAAATAATAAAAAAAGATCTTTATTTAGTTTTGTTTTATATAATAAGTATTATTAAATATATTTCTTATATAGATATATTATTTAATAGATAAAAAATAATTACTGTAAGATTAAATATAATAAAATATTTTTATATATATTTAAACTTAGGAATTCCGGCTTTATGAAAAAAGTTAAAAATATAGTAATAATATATAATAATTATTTTACTAAATTTTTAGATTACTAAGACTAGTTCTTAATTAGTTATATCAGCTATAAAATAAATATTAAAATAATATTTAATCTTTTTAAATAGATTAGTAAATCTGATATTTAAACTATAAATAATTATCTATTTATTAAAAAAATAGATTTTTTTCTTTAACTTAATATATATTATATTTAGCTTTATTTAATTAGAAATATAGATTGATTCTTCTTTAACTTTTTTAAAAATATAAATTTTG
This sequence comes from Aspergillus aculeatinus CBS 121060, assembly GCF_003184765.1. Classification (NCBI taxonomy): domain Eukaryota; kingdom Fungi; phylum Ascomycota; class Eurotiomycetes; order Eurotiales; family Aspergillaceae; genus Aspergillus; species Aspergillus aculeatinus. Next base: position 10,867 of record NW_020291506.1, read on the forward strand.
TTAAATTATATATATTAATTAAATTATTCTTAGAAAACTATTAAAAATAGAAAGTATAAAAATATTATATAATAATAATAACAGCAGCAGCTATAGCAGCAGTAGTATAATTAGAATTTATATAAAATAATTTAGATTTTAATATGAACTTAAACTTAGACTTAGATTTAGATTTAGATTTAGACTTAAACTTAGGCTCGGACTTAGACTTAAAAAAAAATAAATAAAATAAACTATTATTAATAGTAAGAAATTTATATAGATTATTTTATTTCTTCTAATAAAAATAAATAAGCTTTTTTAAATAAAAATAATTAAAAATATTTAAATTTTTATTAAGTATATTAATTTTACTAGTTTTAGATTACCATAAGAATTTAAATATTTTATTAATATTAGAAAAAAAGCTGAATTATTAAGATTTTTTATTTTTATAATTTAATAATAGAAATAGCAGTATATCTTTTTATAATAATATAAAAAAACTAAAATCTTTATCTATTTAGATTTATTATTAAATATAATTTAGTTTTTTAGTAATTCTTTTACTTTATAGTAAAAAAATATCAGCCGGAAGATAAAAATATTTTATATTTTCTAAAATTAAAAATCTAATATTTTTAAATTATATCAAAAAATTAATAAAATTAATTAAATTAATAAAATAATTAATAAGATTAGTAAACAGAAATAAAAAATAGAAATTATTTAAATAAAATAATAAAAAACTTATTAGTAATAAGTTTTTTAGTAGTTATAATTAACAACAGCAACAGTTAGAATCTAAATTAAAAAAAACAAATTCTTAATAATAGAAAAAGATTAAAAAAAATAAAAAAAATAAATAATTAATAAAAAAAGAATAGAATTAGTATAAAACTATAAGAAAAAGATAAATTAACCAGATAAGAATTTTATTCTTAGAAAAAAAAAAGATTCCGCAGATCTTTACTCTGGACTATATATATATGAAGAACCATAGATGCCTAAGGTACCTATGGCCGGTCATATGACAGGCCGTCAAGGCGCCTGTCAGTAGATGGCGGTCCCATTTGGTTTTACTGGGCTCTTGTTGTGTTTCCCAGTTCGCGAGGTGAAGCTGAGAGAAGAATTGGTGACCGAGTTTGGCTTACGAGAGTGATTGTTAACATTACATATTGACACGCTGTACAGATAAATTGCTAGAAGAATAGCAACAAAGGCCCCAGCTCCTCGATCACCGTTCCAAGATAAAGTTGATGGCGCACTGCAGCCAATCTCCTCACTCTGGCCCTAGGTAACGATCGATAGAAATTTGAGATAATGACCACTATCACCAAATAATCACATCCGTTTCATGCAAATGGAGAAGAGCTACAAAGTAAGTACAAAGAGCGGCTTCCAGCCGCATTCCGAGCGCGCCCATGTACGTTCTGGAGGAGCACTGGCAGGCCAATAAATGATTTGGCTGATTCTAGAAATGTTCGACAAAGGACATCGGAGCGACTCTACAATACGGCTTCGGCAAGTCCTCTACCGTGTGTCTGACGGTCGAGCCGATCGCTAGCTCAACATTACTATCTGGATAAGGTCTCGGTTCGGTCAAGTCACCGCCAGATCTCTTGTGTCCCAACACCATTGCTTCATTCTGAAGTAGTGGTTCTAGTGATGAACACAACCGAAGGGTCACAAATCATTGAGGTCTGCACGGACATCACATTGAATTGATTATGAGTGACTGAGACTCGAATGACAATCATACGCATATACAGTAGAGTACAGAAGTCATTGGTCGCTCGCACATAACAGCTGATCACTTGACCCCTATTTACAGGGACAGGTAGTGTGATGGATTATTCCACAGACCTATGCAATATTACACCATCTTGAAATCTACTTACACAGCTAAAGCTCCTTGGTGGACCACTGATAGTAGATCGGGGGTACCTTCTGACAGACTGGAATTTTCGCTCCTTTGCAACCCTACTTGCAGCACATCATCACTCCTTCCCAGGCCTGAAGTCTAATAGTTGCTCCATTGCCAACGGCAATGCTCCTTTGGAGCGAAGAAGACGCCATCCAATCCACCTCTAGCGACCCAGGGATCTTCCAGGCTACGTTCTCGCCAGTCCAATTCATCACAACCAGCCACTTTTCTTTTGTCTGCGCACCTGTTCTCAGGTATGCATAGATTTGCTCATTGTCCAGGTCCACGTCCTGGTAGTCGCCATACACAAAGACATCTTTGTACGTCTTGCGGTGGCGTAGAGCGAGCTGCCAGTATTGCCAGACAGAGAGATCCTGGCTTTCGCATTCCATCTGCGCTTTCACATTTACCGTGACAAAGTCATCATTCACTCTCATCCATGGTGTCACGTTGGCTGCTGCAAATCCTGCATTGGGCTCGTCGCTCCACTGCATTGGCGTTCGGGCGTGGTCCCTGGCCTTTTTCTGAAGAAGCTCTCTTGCCTTTTGCATTTGTACCGGATCGTCGGAATAGAGCCTTTTCGCCTTCTGCCAAAAGTTGATACTTTCTATATCCTTGTAGTCCACATCTGGATCCCAGTCCGCTGAAAAGTTTCGCATCCCAATCTCCTGACCCTGGTAGAGATACAAGGTACCACCGAGAGTCGACTGCAAAAGCGCAAGTAGCTTGCCACCACGCGCACGGAACTTGTTGCTATCGTCCACGTAGCGCGACACCGAGCGAGCCTGATCGTGGCACTCCAAAAAGAGTGCATTCCATCCATCCCATTCGATCATGTTTCTTTGCCAAGCGGAGAAGATCTGTTTGAGCTCTGTCAATTTCCAGTCGCGCAAACTCCATTTCGAATCTCCTTTGGTCTTGACATCCGCAATTTCCATGTGGTCAAAGATGAAGATCATATTCAGTTCTTTGGCAGTTGCTCCGACGGTCTTGATAATTTCGCTTATGTCGCTGACGTAGGCTGTTTCTCCGACGGTGATGGTGTCATACTCTGAGAGAACATTCTCGTATATTCCATGCATGAACTCGTGGAAGCGCGGCCCATTAGTGTAGAATCTCTCTCCGGGTTGGAACTGGCAACTGGGGTCGACGACTGGGGCATCGGGGAATGAAGGATCCTTAGAGATCAGATTGATCACGTCCATTCGAAATCCTGAAACTCCTCGGCTCAACCAGAAGTGCATAACCTAGAGGAATCGGTCAGTGGGGCTCAGATCAAATGACACCGAATGAGGGTGGAGATACATCGTGAACGGCAGCGATCACATCGGGATTCTCCCAGTTCAGATCAACTTGTTCCGGGGTATGAAGAGTCAAATAGAATTCCTGCGGTGTTTCGCTCCAGGTTCAAGCACTATGGGAGTCGTTCAAGATTTGGGCCCAGTTGTTCGGAGGCAAAGGGTTTCCCACAGAATCGTATCCGCGCGGCGGCTTCCAGATGTACCAATCGCGCTTTGGGGAGATTTTCGACCGAGCGGATTCAATAAACCAATCATGCTGATCGGAGGTATGAGTGACAACGAGATCCATCATAAGCTTCATATTGTGTTTATGCAGAGCTTCGATTAGCAAGTCGACATCCGCCATGTTTCCATAGCGCGGGTCGATTTCTTCATAGTCCGATATATCGTAGCCCATGTCGACTTGCGGGGATCTGTAAACTAGACGATGATGTTATATTAGCGACTGAGAAAAAGATGGCAGCTATCGACACCGGGCCTCTTTGTGCCCTGCCCAAGGATATAGAAGAAGCTGCTACTTACTAGGACTGGTCCAGACAACATCCACTCCCAGGCTCTTCAAATATGGCACTTTGTCCGTTATGCCACGCACATCGCCCCAACCATCTGCTTGAGATGGAGGTTTCCTGCTCTTGAAACTTGCGGGATAGACTTGGTAAACTACCGCTTCCTTCCACCACTTTGGAGTTGCATAATTGGAAGATGTCATGCTTGTAACCTCGGGGTTCATGGTTAGGAGGCCTATAGGACTATTTTCTCGACTTCACCTACCAACCACCGGGTAAGAAGTTGTCAATCGTTCAATGCGGGGTGTCGGGGTGTCGGGGTCGGACTAAATGTAGTCAGACAACATCCTCTGTTTTCCCCGCACGAGGACTTGTGCGTAAGTTTGCAGTATGATTAACATGTAGGGCAATATATCTTGTCAATGAATACACCCCAGTGGATAGGACCGGAAAGTCCACTACAGCCCCATCATGGATACTTCGTCAGTAGGGACCAGCCTTGCAACGTAATCCTACCGCGAAGAGGGAGCTAACTTATCTGGACATACTAGGTAGGCAAGGTTGCGGGCCGGGCGCGGAAGCGTCCCGCCGGAGTACAGGCTCGGTCGCTACGTCACCTGACCGAATGAAACTATCTTCCATTGGCCGGATAACCAATTTATGATAAGCGCGGCTTTTCTTTCGATGCAATAGGCCTAGCGCTGAACTTTAGTAATGCACGGTTCGGCGTTGAGACTTCACATCCATGATGGCTGGCATGAACACCAAATGCATTTCTACAAGTCTCTTCAGGGGCTTGTATGAACTCTGCTCCCTCTTTCTAGCATCAAATTCTTACGATCCACCTTAAACTACTTCTTGATTCACTCTTTTTGTCGAAGTTGGGGTTGCCCAACTTCAATTCATGGACATATATTTAGTCTTCCCACCTGTATTATGTAGTGGGCTGGGTTCCGACCCGCAGTGGGTACTTTATTTACTTCATTTTCGTCACTAATCAAGTCTTAACATTTTGAGTCGATACTTTGGCTCCATCCTTCTACATTGTGCATGCTTCCCTTGGCCTCCAAGTTCTAAACACGAGACAAAACAGGTCCAAAACTACAAGAAAACGTCCGAGACGATCATCTCGCTAATTCTTTTCCCCCAATTGTCGCATACGTGCTAGCCACTCTGAAGAGCCTACTAGCAACATATCAAGTTTAGACAGCGGGGCACCGGCGGTCATCGCGCCAACGTGCTGTATCGGACGATACAGTAGAAGGAAATGAGTTTGCAACTGCCGCCCCCCGTGCCCACTCATTTCCAATGATAGGTGCTCAGCTGCCTACGTCTCCCGTGTCCCCGTGATTTGTGTTTTTTTTATGGTGGGTTATTACTGGGTAAAAGTTACTAAGTAGGTCTCTTGCCATGGTCCTTCATTTGGTTGATGCGGCCGAGGCTGCAATGCCGTGCACAACAAGGGAAGCAAGAGAACGCTTCCGATTCTCCGGTGAGCTGTCAACCAATAAATAAATAGATCGAAAATCTCAAGAATTGTGCTATCAAGTGGGGCTGTAGTGTACGGGGCATGCACAGAGAAAGATAACCGGCAGCGGAAACATAATCCCAGACCGCTCCCAGACGGCGATGAACAGAAAGAAAACCACAATCACAAGCTTTGGGGAGACTAGTTCCAGACGAGATGGGTACAGAAGCGGCAGCAGGATGACCCTCTCGTCCCCAAGTCAAGTTAGAAGGTTATACTGACTGGTTGCCCCACAACAATAACTGGGAGATCAGTATGCCACTAAGGTGGCAAACCAATCCTCAAATAGTCCGACCTTCTTGTTCCAGGCACTGGGAATCTGGCCCCATCCATTACCCACATGCTGAACCAGTTTGGAGGCATTCACTGCGGGCCACTCAACCGTACCTTGAGCCTGCGTGTTGGGATTCCCCGTCTTGATGAAGCTGGCTCAATAATCGTTCATCTTGTTGGCGATAGCGTAGTCCTCGGCGGTCCAGGGCTTGTCTATGGCATAGAGATTGTTCAGTACGTAATTGATATCCGACTCGTGATAGGCGCCGGAAGTCTGACCGGAGGGCGCGTGATCCTAGAAGTAGTTCCAAACTCGGTTGCTCTTAGCAGTATACCGCATCTGAGTCCAGAGCCAGGTACCCACCTTGGATCGGTCAGTAAACATGGAATTATATGCCCCTGATGCGGTTGTCGAGTCATTCGCCGGATAAAGACTCAGAAACCGGTCTACCCATTCCCCACTGTACGTTTGGTTGAGGTCTTGCAGATATTCCGCGAGCGAAATATCGAGGCCGTAGGTCGCACTATTCTCGTCCTTATTGTTTCCAGTGATGGCTGGGACGTCGTGGGCCAGACCTTTTATGAGGACGTTGAGGTAGGTGTCCGGCATCGCGTAATAATCAAGAACTGCCTCAAACATGATCGTGGTATCACGGGTAGTGCCGGTCGCTCCGTCGATCAAGGCCTCCATACTGAGGGTGCGGGCTTCGGCGATACTCGAAACTCCCAAGTTCGACAGATAGGTATCTCCGTCCTTCAGCGCCTCGTCCAGCGAGGTGTAGGTTTCAGCGAAGCTGGTACACAGGGGGTCGTGGGGGTCGTGGGGGTCCCGGACACCGCTCTCGACGATGGCACCGACGATCAGATCGCGCGTCAAATTGCTGTACAAGATGTGCTGAGTAGCTGCGGAGCCAGCGGACTGGCCTTGGACGGTAATGTGATTCGGATCACCTCCAAAGGCCTCAATATTGGCATAGATCCATTGAAAGGCGGCAAACTGATCCAGCATTCCTCAATTGCCTGAGCTATTGGATCCAGTCACCTGCTCGAATTCCTCTGAGAGCTCAGAGTGGGCGAGCCAACCAAGCGGACCAGTGCGGTAGTTGTAGTTGACAAAGACGATTCCCTTGTCCGCCATACCACCGCCGTGGACTCGGCGGGATAACTCCACATGACCACGGGAAGCTTCGCATCGGTGGAGTTGGCCGGACTCCAGATATTGAGGTTGAGGCAGTCCTCCATCCAAACGGCTGCTACCGCTATTTCGCCGGCGTTAATTGGCGAGCCCTTGTCACGGAAATTGCTTTCATTGCTACTAATCTACCGGGGATGATCCATACTATCACTCCCAGTATCCCAATTTCGGTGGCACTGCTGCACATTTACAAATGAATTGGTTTATCTCCACTTTCAGCTCGTTCTTTGTCTATTGGGGCCTTTGTCTACTCTTTTCCCCGTCGGGATCATTGTCCACAGCTATATTGACTAGTGGTGAGACTGCATTAGGTATTGTAACCGGTCGACAGGAAGTCAAGATGGGCGGACTGTCAAAGGCATAGACAGTCATATTGATTCCACACAGACAGTTGGTAATGTTACACATCAGGCAACTTGTACTGTACGGTACTGTATGCCCGAATTAAATATCTTACAAGTTTCGTCCGCGGCCGGGTCGGAGATAAGGCAATTGGAATCAGTCCGTACTCTGCTGACTCAACGTCACTCCCTGTTCTGCCCAGGACTGGGCTTGATTTGAAATTTCCATGCATCTTCAAGTACTATATCTAAATTATACTATTCGTACCATTCCTACCATACATTGCAGCATGCAAGGTAGTCAATGCTCTTGATTCGGCGCACATACAACTTCTCGTAGGCCCGGACCATGTCCTCTGGCCATCAACGGTAGCGGCCACGGCCCTCTTATTCCTGAATGGAATGCGCCCGGCGAAAACTTCATTGCTCGAAACAAATCCCCTGCTCGGCTTGTGTAGAGCGAGGAGTTGCGCAACACTGCCGTCGACGACCAGGCAGCAATGTCTCAGATACAAGAGATGCAAGTAATGCAAGTCCTGTTATTAGAGCTTCGTCTACCAGCCATGTTCCAGGCCGCAGAGGTACCCCAAGCGTGACCCCATGTTCACACGACACCAACAATTTGTCGCCTACCCCCTACTCAAGTCCGATGGGAGCACAACAGAGCAACATTACCACCAGCCCCATCAACCCAGGCATCGTTCATCATCACTGCGCTGTGGCAATGTTGCAGGAGAGTCGACCGCGACGGAGAGTTGTAAATAACATTAATAAAGATTGCGGCAGTCATGCTGACCCTAGCATACTCCAGGAATATGATCTCCCCTCATCCATTAAGTCCGGAGTCCGTGGTTCGAAGATAGAGTGAGCTGATCTCGTATCTTAAAAGCACAATTGTCCGAGCTATACTACCAGAAAAGTCTCGATAGTCTGCATAGAGCCGATTTCATGATCAACCACAATCTCCTCAGTATCCAAGCAATATGTCTACTAGGTAATCATATGCATGGGACACATTCTGGGCCAATGTGACAGAATTCTGTACTCTTAGCGAGTGCGGTGTGTATTGCCTAATATCGATGCCTTCATCGACTCGGCTCCAACCCGGGAGAAGGATTGGACGGCGCTCAAAAAGACCACAGCGCCAGACAACGATAGCTGATAAACCGTGAGGTTTCAAAGCGTGTCTGGTGGTTTCTGATTCGGCAAGGCTGGTTGCAGGTCTCATTTAATAATACTTATACTATACACCCAACACAGTTCAATACTCCAATGCCCGCCAATTGTGAGGAAGATGTCGATTTGATGTTCTCCACCGCAGGTATCATCGAGCATGACCAGGAGCACTTCACTCAAGAGACCTACACGATGGCTCTGAATCATGGTTGGTGATCCGCCTACACGGCCAGATGATTCCGGCTGATTTATCATGTCAGTGGCTATCTTGATCTGAAAAACACAAGATAAGATGTGTCTGCAAGGTCATCCAGATAAGGTTGAAGATGGCTTGCGCAAGTTGTACACTGATGTGATCCAGGCAGATCGGGATTTATGGGAATCGATAAACGAAATGCCGAGCTTTTTCCGAGGTCCTGTAATTTCATCATCATTGCAGGCAGTGCATATTAAATCCCAGCGCGAGGTATTATTGCTTGCTCTAGCTCACAAGTTATGTTGGACACACAGTGCTCCAGCTTTCCACCACAAACGTCTTGAAGCTTTACTCTGTTCACCGTCATTTTCAGGTTCCCAGTTTCAAAGACTCATGGTTCGCATACGCGACGGTAAGGTCACCTAAGAGCGCAAGCATTGGAAAGTCTGCGTCTAGCCTTGGCCAACGCGCGAACTTTAGGTTTCATGCCTTTCAATCATACGCCGTAGCCTTGCCACCGTTGTTTCCTCGCCAGAAGAGCCCTACTTTTGCATCGTACGCAACATGTGCACTGTAAATACTCAAGTTCTGACAGCCGCTGTGTGGCTTTTGTTCGAATTAATCTTCTCTCAAGACGACGGCCGACCCCCCATTGACGAGGAGGAAATCAAGGGTTTGGCGTTGAAGACCTTGCGCTTCCTCCAAATCCACCAAACCAAAGGTCGGATCGCTGAAAGGGGCTTTGCTCTGATCAATACACTTTTGGAGTTAGATCGGAGAATAGAGAGCGGGGATCGAGAGCATTTCAATCTAAAAAACATTCTCTCTCAAGTTGAGCGTAATGACGCCCATCCAACTGCCGACCCAGCAGAACTCCCTTATAAAACCGTCAACGGCGGATCTATCGTGGACTGGCTGGCGAAAGGTATTACAACTTAGAAAAGTATCTTTGATGCTCTTGAGGGTATCTAGTATAATATGGTAGTAATCCAGTCTCACAATCCACACGTCTTGCGAAACTGTATTCTCCACTCTGAGAATGCAGATTTCACATCAAAGCCTGGGGTCGGTTTCATAGGCTCGGTCTAGCACAAACAACTATATAATGACTGTGTTATTACCAGAGTTGTTTGTTGTGTACATATAAGAGGCAACCTTGCGCCCGCCACTCCCCAGAGATTCTTTTAGGCCCATAGGTCAGAATGGCGGACTGCGCCTCGTTCTGACACTATCTTGCAGAGAGTTCCACCACTAGGTCATTGCGAAGTTCTCCGATCGCTTTCGTCGCTGAAGTGCTCTATATATCTGCATACCGTCCAGTCATCCACTCGCCCACCGTGATCGGAGCATATCTTGCTCCCTCCTTGCTGTCTTCGCAACTTGGTAGACAGCCAATGGTGTAGTCCGAGTTTCCGGAGAAGGAGAATGGCAGACTGAAGCGCTCCTTGTCGCTCTTATTTATAACTCGGCAGATGTTGACTACATAGGCTCCAGGGATAGGGATCACGTCCACTCACTGCATCGAGACATGATTCCACACCTGAAGTCCCCTGTCATATTCTGTAGCAGAATTTCGGCTACTTCATACTTACCAGCGCTGAGACCAACCAGGGCATCATATATGGCCAGTGTCATGGATGTCTGTTTTTATCCGAGTACACAACATAAACCTTAAGAGTGCGTCTGCCTGTTGGCAGGAAGGGTCAACTCGCATCAACTGTACTGTAGAACTGTACAATTTATTCGCGTAGGGATTGGACCCCGTAACGCAGAGCTGAAACATGGGAGTCAGTCATGCGCCACAGTCAAGACTTCTTCGCTCTGCCAACTGAAACAAAGGAGAGATACGGGGGGGGTCAGCTTCACCCACTCGCCAACTTGACCAGAGGCTGACCATGGACATCGATTAGACATTAGAGGGTTGAACCGCGGCTACGAGAGACTACGAGCCCAGAACTTCGAGAAGCAGACCCAGGGAGATTTGAAAGAGGGGTTCTAGATGGGCAAGAATCTACTACTCACTCGATGACCCGTACGTTATGGCACGCAAACTCGGCCAGGGACCGAACAAGTACCCAGTTGAGGTCACCGATCCACTCGCATTCCAGAACATAATGGATGACGGCCACGCTGCCCTTACCGCGCTGGCCATGGGGATCATGCAAATAATTGCGCGCACACTGCATTTAGATGAGGATGTATTCTATGATTTCTGTGAACATCCAGTAGCCGTGCTGCGTCTGCTTCACTACCCTCCGCAGGAGTCCGAGGCAGCGGATGATGAGAGAGGTCAGTGAAACAGCTTATCTCACCTCCATCCGTGTCTTGTTGTTAATCCGGTCGTAGACACGGGCGCGCACACCGACTTTGGCGATCAGAAAGAAAGATTATGAGTGTGCAGAACGGAGAAAGGGTGTTTCAGTTTTCTCAACGCGTACCCATGCAAGGTTTTGTCGACAATGCCTATGACAGTCTGAATGCTCTCGGAGTACAAAAACTATCAAAAACAGGAACCAGAAGAATAGTCCAAGTTTGAAGGTGTAAAATGGAGAAAAATAGGACACCCCTGTTCAATAAGTGCTTGAAAGACCAATTGAGAGTTTGAGATTAACCCCCGTGTCTACACGCTTACTGTAGGCCGACCAAATTGACTGTCGATACTTGACCTATGTGTTCTGCGGACTCCCGCGGTATTAACTATGCTCACCATGCATAGATATATTTATGTGGTGGTACTGAGCCAACCTGCGTACGACCCGAAAGTCTACCATCATCGATCGCCTGCTGGAGTGATTTAGCCTATGAGCCCTCTGGAGCAGCTTATCGATGTATCTGGAACATCTAGCTTGGGTATATGTGAAACAAGAAAATGCATAACTACAGTATGCCCTTGCTGACTTAGTACAATGTTGAGTTGGCGGGAAAGATTGCGGGTGGGGCGGCAACCGGGTGGAGGAGGATTTGCTACTGGTGGGAGGCTCAATTCCGCAATACCCGCAAAGATCGATCCACCTTCAGGAGGTGGACGTCATGTCATCTTTTGGACCTTATGTTATCTCACCACTGAGTCCATGATCCTCCCTTGGACTTATAGTTTCAACAGTTTTCATCAGACTACTCCGTACACCCAGAATGGCCCACACTTATCGACTTGCAACCACCTTTTTCCGCGCGTATCCATGGGTGAAAAGCCCCTTGGTGGTCAGCGCGCCGATGCGGGTGATGGCCGGCCCCGCGTTGGCGGTCAGCGTCTCCCAGGCTGGCGGCCTCGGCTTTCTGGGCCCGCGAGTGAAAACCCACGAGATGCTGGCCGACTTGCAAGATACTTCCGACCGCGTCAAAGCCCTGCAACATAAATCATGGGCCGAGAGTCCTGTTCTGCCGGTCGGCGTGGGGTTTCAGGTGTGGAGTGATGACCCAGAGCTTGCCATTGCCGCCGTTGAGCAGTATAAACCGTGTGCCGCATGGCTCTACGCCCCTCGCGACCCGCAACGAGACTACGACTTATGGTCGCGTCGCATTCGCACCGTCTCCGCTCAAACCCAGATCTGGATTCAGATCGGGACTCTAGCGGAGGCCAGAGCGCTGTTGCAGGGTCAGGAATTGCCCGACGTGATTGTCGTACAAGGAGCGGAGGCAGGCGGCCACGGTCGGGCTCGCGACGGACTGGGGTTGATGACTCTTCTCCCCGAGGTCGCCGACTTGGTGGCCGGTCAGATCCCTCTCTTCGCAGCGGGGGGCATTGCTGATGGGCGTGGTGCTTCGGCGGCTCTCTGTCTAGGAGCGTCCGGGGTGGTGATGGGGACCCGGTTCCTGGCCGCAGAAGAAGCCCGCATCAGTGCCGGTTACCAGCAGGAAATTGTGCGCGCCAGCGATGGGGCAGTTTCGACCACCAAGACCATGCTGTACAACCATTTACGTGGCACAATGGGCTGGCCAGCGGAGTACAGTCCCCGAACCATCATCAACCAGTCCTTCATCGAACATCAACAGGGGCGACCGTTTGAGGAGCTGAAGGAACTGCACGATCAAGCCCTCAAAGCGGGCGACAGTGGCTGGGGCCCGACCGGTCGACTGGCCACCTACGCTGGAGCATCCGTTGGCTTGATTCACAAGGTCCAAAGTGCGGCAACCATAGTAAAAGAGGTGCAAGAAGAGGTAAAAGCAAAATTACCTGGGATGGTTGGAGGTGAGGAGGCAGGCGTGTAAGGTAACTTAGAGAGCAGTAGGTAGTGTGTGTCTTGTGTTTGCCCGGGTGAATTTACAAACCATCCACTACAGTTCAATAGCGAGTCAATAGTCAATAAGCAGCATTGTTTGTTTGCGGGGGAGTGGGGATCTTCAAACACGGGGAATACGGGGGGGTGATGACGTCACTTTCTTCCTCTTTCTTTCTTTCTTTCTTTCCTTCATTCTGTCTCTGTCTCTCTCTGTCCCCCCATATCGTCAATTCTTCCTCATCCCATTATCACTTCTTTTCTCATTTCTCTCCCTCCGTCAGATAACATTTGGTTCATCATCATCATTGTCAATCAAACAAAACCTCCCAGGTCATGCAAGGCGACAAAGAATACTGTGGCCTCGAGGATTATGGCCTGGTGGGCGACATGCACAACTGTGCCCTGGTCAGCAAGAATGGCAGCATCGACTCCATGTGCTGGCCGGTCTTCGACTCGCCCTCTATCTTCTGTCGCATTCTCGACAAAGCAAAGGGCGGCCACTTCTCCATCACCCCCAGTCGTGGTCTGCACAATCCCTTGAGCAAGCAGCGCTACCGCCCCTACACCAATATGCTAGAGACCCGCTGGATCCACGATGAGGGAGTCATCAACATCCTCGATTACTTCCCCATCACCAAGCCCAAGACGCCTGTCGTGGGAAGTCAAGAGCTGCCCGAGTGGTGCCATTGCAATCAGCCCAATCTCCCCGGCGAACCCCATCATGCTTGTCATTCCGGTCTAATCCGCAAGGCGGAATGTGTGCGGGGCGAGATGGACATTGAGATCGAGATCTTTCCCGCCTTCAACTATGCCCGGGACTCGCATACTGCTCAATTGTCGCGAGGCGATGGCGTTCATCGGGCCCACTTTCAGTCGGCGGCCCAGCGGCTCCAGGTCAGTGTACTGGTGGATGCTGGGGAATTGGCCGCCGACGCACAGCTGAGTCCGGAACTCCAACTGTCGGAACGACCGGGTCACCTGGGTCCCGGTTTGGTCGGCAAGATCACCCTAAAGGAAGGCCAGTCGATCACTCTACTCCTTCATGACCAGGAGTCAATCACCTCCAATGCCTTGGTGTTGGGCCCGGAGCTGAGACGGTTGGAGCGAACGACGGGCGACTTCTGGTCCGACTGGACCAGCAAATGTACCTTCCGCGGACATTACCGCGAACAAGTGGAACGAAGCCTGTTGGTTCTCAAACTACTCACCTACAAACCCACCGGTGCGATCGTCGCTGCACCGACCTTTTCCCTCCCCGAGCACATTGGGGGCAGTCGCAACTGGGACTATCGCTACTCGTGGGTGCGTGACGCGGCTTTCACGGTCTACGTCTTTCTAAAGAACGGCTACCCCGAGGAGGCCGAATCGTACATCAACTTCATCTTCGATCGCATTTTTCCACCCTTGTCCCAGAACGCCAGGCCTGGAGATCCGTTCTTGCCCATCATGGTCACCATTCATGGCGAACGGGAGATCCCTGAGACGGAACTCGATCATCTCGAGGGATATCGCGGAAGCCGACCGGTGCGAATCGGAAACGGGGCGGCCACCCATATTCAACTCGACATCTACGGGGAGCTGATGGACAGTATCTACCTGTACAACAAGCATGCCGCCGACATCTCCTACGACCACTGGCTTGCTATCCGTCGCATGGTCGACTTTGTGATTGAGGTTCGCCATCAACCCGATCAGTCCATCTGGGAAGTCCGCGGTCCTCCCCAGAACTTTGTGTATTCTAAGATCATGCTGTGGGTTGCGCTTGACCGCGGCATTCGACTGGCAGAAAAACGCTCGAATCTACCTTGCCCGGCACGGGCCCGGTGGGTGCAGGAGCGAGACGACTTGTATGATGAGATCATGACCAAGGGGTACAACGCGGAAAAAGGATTCTTCTGCATGAGCTACGAGAATCGGGATGCATTGGATGCGGCGGTTCTCATTGCTCCGCTCGTCTTCTTCATCGCTCCCAACGACCCGCGTCTCCTGAGCACGATCCAGAAGATCATGGAACCTCCAGCCCGGGGAGGATTGAGTGTCGCCAACATGGTATCGCGATACGATACGGGAAAGATTGATGATGGTGAGTGAATCATCGAGTGCGTGCGCGCGGGTCTCACTGGGCGGTACTGATACGCATAATAGGGGTGGGCGGGAACGAAGGTGCATTCCTGATGGTTACCTTCTGGCTGGTCGAAGCGATGATGCGCGTACGTACAATCTTTTTGATATTTGCTTCCGCTTCCGCTCGTCATCTAATCCGGACTTTCTGTATATCTAGGCTGCTCGATCCAAGGAGTATCTCCCTCATAATCAATTTTTCAAGCAGCTGCGGAGAACAGCTACCTCGCAGTTTGACAGTATTCTGTCATTTGCAAACCACCTGGGTATGTTCTCGGAAGAAGTGGCCTCATCAGGGGAGCAGATTGGTAACATGCCGCAAGCATTCAGTCATCTCGCCTGCGTCAGTGCCGCGATGAATCTTGGGGGCGGAGAGAAATAAAACATATTACATAGGATACGATATACAGCATACACGTTCTCTGAGTCGACATAAATTTGGTTGCCGGTCGGCTGAGTGCCTCTCGTCGGCAGAAGTCTTGTAAAAATCAAACAATTCCGAAATTCAAAGCACGCTGTGTTGCGTCTAATCTCACTAGCCTAACCCATGTCAGCTCGTGTCTGTTTGCCATTGGCGATGCGAGTGTTTTTCTTTTTCGATTCACTCGCGCTCGCAAAGCTAACTCCCACGTACGCTGACTGCCGCAACCACGTACTATCAAGGGTGAAATCTCAAATCAACGACCTGTAATACAGCATTTTTACGAGTTTTGTGATACCAGTACACCCGGACAAGGTCACTGCACTTCGCGTGAGCGGTACTTGGCAGCGCCCGCTTCCCCAGCCTGAATACGAGCCGAGGGACTACATCGTGATCTTAGTCAGTCATGTTTGTTTGGGCGTTTTCGAGTGACCTTTCACAAACAGCACAGTGCTACGACGATTGAACACCAGCTTTGACTGGCTTCTGTAGTGGTAGGCGATGGGTTCAGCTCGTCGCCCCGTATTGCCATGTGGTAGGCCACAGTTCCGATGATTTCATTGGCGAAATCGCGAGGTCGGAGATCCCTGATCCCGGAGAGAGGCTGCACATGATGTCTGCTGCAGATGGCATTGTAAGGTGGGCCAGGTCGTTTAAAATGATGATGACCGCCGACTCAGCTTTTCCCCACGAAGTAGGTCCCAGCGTTGCGGAATCAAGCCCTTTCGTCTTCTGGAAACATCATTCTCACCCAAGATCTTCAGCATGGACGGCTTCGATGTGACTACAGCGCCGGAAGCCTACCAGGCCGTCAAGCCCATCGCGGACCTCTTCGTCCTGGGGATGGGTCTAGGCTGGACAATCAACTACATCGGCATGGTGCACGTCTCCTTCCGCGACAAGTCCTATGCGATGGCGATCATACCTCTCTGTTCCAACATTGCCTGGGAAACCGTGTTCGGGCTAATCTACCCATCGAAAAGCCTTATCGAACAGGGAGTCTTCCTCGTGGGCCTGGCGATCAACTTCGCCATCATCTACGCCGCCATTAAACATGCCCCCAACGAATGGAACCACGCGCTGCTCGTCCAACGCAACCTCGCGCTCATCTTCCTCATTGGCATTTTTATCTTCCTGACCGGATTTCTGGCACTGTCGCGCGAGATCAGCCCCTCCCTGGCCTACTCCTGGGGTGCGGTCTTCTGCCAGCTCGCGCTGAGTGCCGGTGCACTCTGCCAGTTGGTGAGCCGGGGCAGCATCCGCGGCGCCTCGTATACTCTGTGGTAAGCACCATCCCTAACGATGCCTTCATCCGCTTTCGCAGCGACGTACTGACAGGCTCAGGCTCTCTCGCTTCCTCGGATCCTGCTGCACGGTGGTCTTCGCTGGGCTGCGGTGGCGGTACTGGCCGGAGTCATTTGCGTGGCTGAACAGTCCCTTGGTGCTGTGGAGTCTGGCGGTGTTTCTGCTTTTGGATATCTCGTATGGGTTTTGTTATTGGTACGTTCAGCGCTGGGAGCAGATGCAGTTGGGGAAAGGGGGTGGCAAAGATAAAAGTGGATGATGGCGGATAGACTTGGGCCTGTGGATGTTGTTGCCCCGCTTATTTGCTGTTATTGCTTGCTATAAGAGGGTCCAGTGGTGGCGAGAGTGGTAAGTAAGTATAAAGACTATGACCATAAATGATTTAGGAGACTCGGAAATCAGGTAGAACCGTTTGACTAGACTGACTGCCAAGGCAGCAATTTCTCACCGCCAGCGTCACACAATAATAACCGGCCTTAAGTACGGAGTACTTAGTGACTTTCTAACTGCATCCTACATAGTCTATGCCCTAGTATCGGTCCGGAAAAGACCGATCTCCGGATTTATTTGACAGGCACGTGGCACGATTTATTGCATGATGCTAAACTCCTTTAATCAAGTTTTCCTCAAGACGTGGTCTTTTTCTCCCCAACCTAAAGGGAGAAAGGAAAAGGCGAGAAAAATCAAGATCAATCGCTAAATAAATACCAGAAACATTTATTCTGCTATCCGATCCGTTCACTTGCACATTCGACCTTCATGGCTCATCGTGCAACCACCGATCCCATCGAAGTGGACATAGGGGAGGAGAATCCCGGGGCTGGTGGGGGAAATGAATCCTCCTCGTCAACCACCTCGCTGAGCTCGAGTGTCTTGAAGTATGAATACCGACATGGTCGGCGGTATCACGCCTATCAATCGGGCAGCTACCCATTCCCCAACGATCAGCCCGAACAGGACCGGCTGGACATGATCCACCACGTCTTCTACCGCTTGCTGAACCAGCGGCTGTACCTGGCGCCCATTGACCCCAGTGGACTGCGAATGCTCGACATCGGCACGGGCACGGGCGTGTGGGCGATCCAGATGGGCGACGAGAACCCAACCATCGCCAAGATCGTCGGCAATGACCTGAGCCCCATCCAGCCGGCCTGGGTGCCGCCCAACGTGCATTTCGTCGTCGACGACGTCGAGAAGGACTGGGTGGGCAACAAGCCCTACGACTACATCCATTGTCGCTACATGGCCGGGTCCATACGCGACTGGCCCCGGCTGATCCAGCAGTGCTATGACAATCTGGCGCCCGGGGGTTGGCTGGAACTGCAGGAATCGGCCAACACGCTGTATTCCGAGGATGGGAGTCTGAAGCCAGATAGCTGGATGGTGAAGATGATGGAGGGGCTGCTCGAGGCCGGGGACAAGATCGGGCAGACCCTGGACCCGGCACCCTCCTTTGAAGGTTGGGTCCGGGAGGCGGGCTTCACCAACGTCCAGAAGCACGAATTCAAGCTGCCCATCGGACCGTGGCCCAAGGATGCGCGGCTGAAGGAATGTGGGAGCTTCATGCGGGTCAATTTCATCGAGGGGGTGGAGGGGTTCACCGCGCAGCTCTTCATCGATGTTCTGGGCTGGACGCAGGAGGATGTCGCTGCTCTGAACGCTGGGGTCCGGGCGGAGGCTCTGAAGGGCGTGGTTCACCCCATCTTCGATTTCTTGGTGGTGACCGCACAAAAGCCCTTAACTGCGTAGGCTGTTTGTTGAATCGGTCCAGCGAAGGTGGCGGCGCGGAATTCAACGACCGGAGTGATAGACGCAAAGCTAGACGCAAAGCTGTTATGTTATGTGTAGAAACTGCGATAATAGGAATCTTCTTTGTTATTCCCCACCCCCCAACCTTGTTGCTGAAGAATGCGACCGTCAGCAAAGGTTCTTCGCAAGCTTTTTTATGGATTCAGCTTCATACTATGGTTGTGAGCGACCCGATCCATGAGCGCTGTGGACTCGTGAGTTTCAAGCTTAACACAGAGCCATTTGAGAACCCCACCACCTTTCCAAGGCAGCGCAGGGGTCCATCACCAGGCCGAACTTGGACCTTATCTTTCTTGCTGTGTGAGGTTGTTCGGGATATGCTCGGACTTGGGTCGGGATGTCTCGGTAGAATTCTCTTTCTCTCCGACTCGATAGCCGAGGCACCGACAGCCTCCGCGGCACACAGCCTCTTGGCAGAAAACATCAGAAAACATCAACCCTCGCATGTTGGAGGTAAGCTGGAGCTACGCACGCCCCAAAAATCTGCGCATAACGCGCAAACGCACAATCAAAGCGTTACGTTAGAGGTCCAGCGGTTCGACATGGCTCCGGAGTACTCATCCCGACATCGGAAGAGGCTGCCTCCCTACCGGGAGTGGGATCCCTCGTCGGCCGAATATCATACTGGTTCAGCGAGGTCTGGAGGGGATCGAAGGCAAAGTCATCGCTGTACGCAAGTCGCATCAGGTAGAGTTCACTTTCCAATGCACAGATCTTAGCATTCAGGCGTGTGATTTCTCCGTCTTTCTCTTGGTGGGCCTTCATTAAATCGACATGTTTCTGTTGTAGTTTTCGGTGGTGACAGGATAACGCCCGGAAGCTCTTCTCGAGTTCGCGCGATGTAAGGGTTGACAGGCTGCGCGGTTGTGACGTAGTAGTCTGCGATCCTGTCAGTATAGTTATGACAGTGTCGTGGTGCAAAAAAGAGGCTTCATACTGGAGCTGTTTTTCGACTAGTCTTTGCGCTTCGCTGCTCCGAAGATAGGCGGGTGCATGCTGTGCAGCTCGGCACATCGCCAAGGTTTCCAGCAGTTCCTTTGCTTTGAACACACTCCGAGCTTACACGTGGCGGTTTTGACACCATCTCTGACGAGCATGATGTTTGCGAATGTGTGTCAGAGGGTGTGCTCGCGAGACTTCTGCTGATAGCAGATACCTAGAAGAGTTCTCAACCAGCCATCCCAGCAAGACAATCTAGCTCACTAAGGGGGAACTGACCTGACTCACGGGACTCAGAAGGGCACCATGTGCTACCGATGTCGCGACTGCGGAATCCATGCTTGTCTCCATGCAAATTGAGCATGTGTAGGACAATGCAGTGAGAGGTTGCGATCGTTCTTCCAAAGAGAGATGTCACGCATAGAATAGGTAGCCTTTCAATCCGAACTCGAGCGATCATATATAGAAACTGTAATAAGAAAAGCTTGTCCCTTGCGTCATCAGGGATAACTTAAGTTAGTTAGTTTGCGATTTTGGCGCAGTCCGGAAACTTCTCGAGCGTCTAGATTCGGCGAGAATATCGCGCATGGCCCCACAACGGGGCAGACACGTCCATGCGGGTATTGCGGGCAACCCGGCTCGCAGAACACGGGAACAAGGGAACAAGGGGACGAGGGTCTCGAGAGACAGATGAAAAGGCGTGAATTTTGATAGAATATAAGTCTCAACTGTTGGTATCAACCATGCCACACTAATACCTCACTGACATCATTTTGATCATTCTTGTTCATCAGGCAGACCCTTTGCCGGCCGAGTATCGACATCACCTCAGTACCCTTTCTATGATTTCCATCCAGCGCGGTCTTTTCTAATCAAGGCAAACATACAGAAACCGCAACCTCGTCATCCATCATCCCATCATGCAAGGCATTCAACATAATCAACATAACCAGATCCAGTCATCTCCTTATTTCGTCTCCTCCACGAGCCTGGCGTATCTCATGCCGCACAGCAAGTTCTCCGCTCCGTTCGAATGGGCATAGACTCCACCAAAGAACTGCTCCGTGGCGTCTTTCCCCACGTAGCTAAGAATGATCTTGGTGCCACCTGGATGCTGGTGTACGAACGGAGCCACATCGTAGATAACCCCCTTGAGACAGATCAAATGGTGCCCTCCGTTCGCTCTCTCGGTATACTCGGCCCAGGTCAACAGCGGAAGTTCCTCAACCGGGGTTCCCCAACTGATCCCCTTTGCCTCTTGGTTCAACTTCTTCATCCTCTGCTGGTGCGCGCCCATGCTGACCTCGTTGTCGGGGAACTGCTTCAGGTCGGAGGTCATCCCGAACAAGGACAGGATGTAGATCGTCCACTTGGGGGGATCGTAGTGGTACCAGCGCACTCCGCTGCGGTAGTCCATGGGAAACTCGTGGTGGTAGTTGTGGTAGCCCTCGCCTCCAGTCAGAAAGGAGGTGATGACGCTGTCGCGCGGCGAGTGTCGGTCGGAGTAGGTCTGGTCACCGAGACTGTGGGCGATGGAGTTGATAAAGAAGGTACTCTGTTGGACAATGAACATCCGGATGGCACCGGCGTACACCAGGCCGCCCCACCAGTCGTCCCAGAGTAGCCCCGCGAAGACCGTGGGCAAGATGAACGCAGTGAGCACAAACAGCGACATGTAGTTGCGCCGCTGCCACATCACAATCTTGTCGTTCTTGAGGTCGGACACGTCGGTGCGCCCGGTGAGGCTGCGGTCCTGCGTGAAGATGATCCAGCCGAAGTGGGCATAGAACAGGCCCTTGTGCACGCTGTACGGATCCTGATCAGTGTCTGTGAAGCGGTGATGGGCACGATGGTCGCGCGCCCACGTATAGGCATTGCCTTCGCCGACGGATGCTGCGAAGAAAGCGAGGAAGAACCGCGTTACTGCGGTCGCGGTGTAGGCGCGGTGAGACCAGAGCCGGTGGTAACCTGTCTGTAGATTAGCTTTGCACGATCTCCAGGTCAATGAGAGTGGAAGTGCTGACACACCTGCCGAAAGACTGATCCCACTGATGAAATAGTAGACGATTGTGAGGATAGCCGTCTTCTTGTGCAAGGGAACCTGAGTGGCTCCAATGAAGCCGAGCAAAGGAATACCCCAGATGATGAACATCCGGAACCACTCCAGACGCTTGAACCAATGGATCTCATCGAGCGGCTGGGCTGGAGGCTCTTTCCTCTCGGCCAGGATTTCTTTTTCTTGCACCGTCATTTTGGGGATTGTGAGACGAGAATTGGCGTCAGTCGATCAGTCAGTCCTGTCGCTGCAGATCGTGGTTTCAATATAGAACTCGAGAGCGTTGCAAGTTATGTACAAGAAGTGAGCCCAGTCTCACAAGCAAAACATCCCACAATCCGTCATTCCTGGGAGATACTTCGTGCAGGATTCGTTTGTCATGTCAACCACTGCAAGGCTGTTTGGGGTGGCATCTGGCGAGATGGACCCTCTGATCCGCAAATCCTTCAATCCCCAAATCCTTTCCCTGCAACCAAAGAACGGCCAATTGATTCCTTCTCTGATTCACAGATTGCTACGAGACGAAGATAGACCCAAGAGTCTTTTCTAACGCCACACTCGGCTTTCTGTTTTCTTCTCATTCGAAGCTGAAGCCAGGCTATATTCAACCCAGGGTTGTATCTTGTCCCATCACATACTCACCAACTTGATCAACCCGCCAAACCATCACATTGAACACCGATTTCCAGCAAAAACGGCGTTTGGTCCAAGACAGGAATCATGATAGCCACCGAAATAGCCGGCCTAGTCGGCTCCTTATCGCCCAGCAAGGTCTTTCTCGTTGCATTTGCCGTATTGAACTGGAAATCTCTGCCCTTCGCATGGACGGTACGCCCACACTCGAGTCTACAGACACAATCCATTCCATCTAGCATCCCACTGACCCAAAGCCATCCAGACTCGTCTCGTCTACTGGTTCATCCGCGGGCTCTACGACCTCGCCCATCCACCCAGCAACCCCAGCCCGCCCGTTGACCTGCAGGGCAACCCAACCCACCCGATCTTCGCCGTCGGCACCACCACCTCCTACTGCTCCCTGCTCGAGACGGACTACAACTTCCACAAATCCAACAGCACCTACTACGCCGACTTGGACGCCTCGCGCATCACGCCCATGGCCTACTTCTACTGGCCCGGGCGCGAGAAAGTCAGCGCGGAGATCGATGCCGAACTCGCCGCCCAGGCCACAGCCGAGGGGATCCCGCCGCCGAAAAGTGCACCGATCTTCATCGCTCTCGGCGGCGTGTACTGCAGTTTCAAGAAGGAGATCAAGCCGTTCGAGCGGTACGAGATGCGGTCGCAGGTTGTCGCCTGGGATCGGAAGTGGATCTACGTCCTGACGCACTTTGTGAAAACGGGCAGGCGAAACAAGGATGGGAGCAGCATAGTCGCGGCGGTGGGAATGAGCAAGTATTGTGTGAAGAAGGGGAGATTGACGGTGCCCGTGGAGAGGCTGCTCGCCGCTGGGGGGAAGGTGCCTGTTAAGCCGGTGGCGATGGCGGACAAGGGCAGTGAGAGCAGCGTAGATGCACAGTTCGAGTTCACACCGGCTGGCAAGGCAGGAAGGGAGTGGACGTGGGAGCAGATCGAGGCGCAGCGGCTGCAAGGGTTGAAATACTGCCGGTCCTTTATGGGGATTGATGACGACTTTTATGGAAGTTCATAGTAGAACTGCTGGCTTTTCCTTTTAGCAATGATATTAGAAGTGGAATCATGGACGGAAGTCCAGCAGAATATGATATTAGCTCTTCTATTGCTCGGTTTATATACGGTATATATCTATCCATTCTACTACTCGGATCTACACCCCAGTGGCGTACTGGCTCCTCCTGCGCAACGCCGGCCCGTAAATCCACAACAGAATCGGGGCGGGCACCCCGATCACGAATCCGACCAAAGCAAGCACCGAGTTTCCCCAACCGTAGTGCAGCTTGTCATAGAGATACGGGGCAAACAGCGGGAAAGTAAACCCCGCCAGCGAGCGCAACGACTGCGCCCCCGCACTCGCCGACGCGGCGTAGGTGGGATACACATCCAAGGCATACAGTTGGGTGCATTGCGTGCCATACTTGACCCCGATGGCAAAAAGCGCAATGCCGATGTCCGGCATGATCCAATGCAAATGATGCTGCGCACTCCAGCCATACCACAGCAGTCCGACCGGGACCATTAGGGCACCGGGCAGCAGCAGCGGGAGACGGAACTCGGGCTGGGCGGTGCCATTGTTGCCCGCCACCAACCGGCGGTAGACGATGCCGATCAGCATGGCGCAGGATTGGGTGCCGATGATGTATCCCACGGCCAACCCCAGATAGTTCAAGCCCGCGATGCTGATCGACTGGTGGTACTGGGTGGTCCAGAGCTCGGCAAAGGTCGCCAGCGCCAGGTAGACCAGCCCGAACAAGTAGGAAATGTACAGGGTCAGCACCTGGAAGATGGGCTGCGTGGCCAGCAGAATATACGGCCGGGTGCAGGCAACCCGCAGCTTTTTGCGCAGACTCAGGTCGTCTTCCTCCCATTTGGTGCGGAGGGACGTGTTGCCTGTCTCCTTGCGTAGTCGGGCTGCTTTGCGACCCAGCAGCACCGGAGCGTAGGTCTCTTGGAAGAAAAAGGTGGCGATGAGTTGGAACAGGCCATCGGCGATGCTCACGCTCCAGAAGGTCCAGCGCCAGGAGCTGTACTGAGTGATAAAGCCACCTAGCAGAGGGCCCAGGGTTGGTCCCAGCAGCGTGACCATGGTGTAGATACTGACGGACAATCCTCGCTCTTCTTTGCGCCACAGATCCCCGAGAATGCCTGAAGCAATCACACTTGCCGCACTGTAGATGAATCAGATGATGAACACAGATCGATGAGGCCAACCAATGCCGGATATGGGGCAACCCACCTCCCTCCAAACCCAGCAAAGAACCGACAGACAATCAGCTGGGGCCCTGTTTGTGCAAATCCACACGCGGTGTTGAAGGCGAGATAGATCAGATTGAATCCCTGCAAGATGACGCGCCGCCCATAGACCTCGGACATTGGGGCGGAGAATAGGGGCCCGAAGGCGTATGCCAGGAGGAAGATCGACAGGCTCATCGTTTGCTCGAAGGCATGGTGGATGTGCAGGTCTTTCGCGATCGTGCTCAAGGCTGGAGCGGTCATGGAGGTGGAGATGGGCGAGATGAAGGCAAAGGTTGAGGCGATGGCCGTCATCCTCCATCGCATCTTGAACGACCAGTTCTTCGGGTTGTCGGGATCATCTTCGCCGTCCCAGGTCACCTTGGAAGTGTCAATAGCGGATGGGAGGGGGAGGGGGAGACTTAGATGAACACTGGTATGCAGTAGATGCAGTGTCCGACCGAAAGAGGCGACTTACCAAGTTGATGTTGGAGTCTGTCTCGGAGGCTTGACATTCCTTGATCGGCGGTGGTGGCTCTTTGCTTTGGGCAGGGTCGGTCACGGGGACTGGCCCTTGAGACTGGGAAGTCTCCATACTGCCACGGTCGGAAAAGTCTCAAATCTGGAGAAATCAAGCAGATGGGAAGGAAGAACAGAACCAGCGGAAAATCAAACTGTGACACCGAGTGGGAAGCTACTCAGGGCGTGGCGACATTCGACCGGAAGGGGAGATTGATAGAGGGAGCGGAGAGAGAAGATGTGGTGTTGTTGTTGTAGGGCCAGCATCGGTCTTGGCGTCCTCTCAACCCATTTTTTCCTGATTGATTGACTGACTGCACGGCACTACCTAGTTAGTAGTAAGCTGGGCTGGCCTCAACGGGCAATCTTCTTCTAGACTGATCAGAGAATCCGTTAGATTCATCAAAGGCCAACCTTGACTGCTGACCCCTCATGAGTTCCTACTCCGCAGCGAAAGAAAATGTTCTCCCCCTCACGCCTTCCCGCCCGTATTCCTGCATTCCTGCAATCCCCTATTCCTAGTCCTCCTTCCCCCCACCTCCAAAGTTGGATTTGAGGCTCAATAGTCCAGCCTTGGTTTCATCCTTCGTGAATTTTGTCTCTGGCTCTGATCTGGTGGTGTTCTCAGGTTCCTGATCCATGGAAAAAAGCAACTAGCGGAGTCTTTGACCTGGCGGGAATTTCCGCTGTCATGGTACTCGGCCTTGACGCCTTCGACCTAGAGTGACTCCATGCAACCACTTCATATCGCCATGGCCTTTTTCAGATACATTTTGAAATCAGTCTCGCAATCAACTATATATCCCCTGTTATAGCAGACATGGCAGAGAGCTTGGAGCAATGGATAGAAATGGCGTCGCGGTCGGCTCTGAGCCAAGTCGGGCCGAGTAGTGGCCGAAATCCGGAGCTCACGACGGTTAGTCATCGCTACTCGCCCGGCTTTCGGCATTGCGTCTCTCCGCTCTGCCTTCCATGTCTACTACAAGTCTACAACCACATGGCTGCTAATCGCCTACTTGAATTGGAATTCTGCAATCAAGTATTAGCCAGTAACTAGCCTAGTGAGCTAGTGCCGCTGTATCGATGCACTGGATCTTTTTCTCGAACATCCACCACGTGTAGTTGGCTTGGGTCCACTCTTGTCGATGCAGGATGC
Source organism: Aspergillus aculeatinus CBS 121060 (assembly GCF_003184765.1). NCBI lineage: Eukaryota > Fungi > Ascomycota > Eurotiomycetes > Eurotiales > Aspergillaceae > Aspergillus > Aspergillus aculeatinus. The sequence goes on from NW_020291506.1 coordinate 36,718, forward strand.
AACCCTAGTACTATGTAGCAGGATAACTCGTTCGGGGGCTAAGAAATTATTCTAATCGGCTTCGTATTATGAAAGCAAAGATCATAGGAAAGTCAAAGCAACAGGTCTCTATGAATTGGGAAGCTGGTTGATGTCCGCTGGAATGCCGCCAAGCCACCCAGTGTAGATATATATGGTCAGGTTACAACGAATAGATTCGAGGGTCCGTTCCTGACATCGCAACCTCCTACGGAGAATGCCGTTTTTCAACTCGAGAAATTGACCATGACAGCGTCAGTTGAAGACTCCGAATCGTCAAATCACCGCACTGATCGATCGACCCTACTCCGTACCGCCACAGAGCACTGAACGAAAAGCGAAAAGCGATGAAACCTCATCCTACCCGCAACGTACCCACATTCCCGTGGACAAGGAAAATCATGCTCCACCGCGCGGATAAGGCCCTAGTCAACCAATTGATATTGATCAGTGATCGTGGAAGTGTTGGGACCAGATCCCTGCAAGATTTCAAGGCTACAAGCACATGGCTGGACAGACACCGGTCCTAGGCTAGGTCGCTAGCCCGCTAGTCTGGCTCTCATGCATCATTGCTCCACCAACACGCAAGCGAGAGTCTAGCCTCAAACGGGGAATTGGGGTTGACAGGGCCCGGCTATTTTGGGGATCTTGACGAGATCAAGCGCGCTAAATCTGGAGTGGGGGAGCAAATCTCAGCCCCCAAGAGTGCTTGGACAAAGCTTGCCAACATAGTTTGTTGGATTTGAAAGGATTGGCAATTTGGAATGGAAGGGAGAGGTGGGACGCGGCTATGCTGGGTGGGGCGGCCGGACGCCCATCTCTAGCCGATCGTGCTGGCGTTTGACTTTGTAACCCAGCAAAAATGAGAAGAAAAGAAAGAGAAACTTGCGTTTGTGGTTTGGAAAATAATCAACATACTGATTTCTATGGCCGGTAGGTCTCAGAGAATATTCCGTTCAGAGATCAGAGATGGGCTTGAGCTGAGAAAGGTAAGCATCCTCACGATGCGTATCGCCATGGATGCTGCTGGCATCGAATCCGGGGAACGCTTCTTCTCCGAGGTCATCGATTACCTCGCGTACCTGGACTGCCAGAGCATTGCGGGTCGCTCGAATTTGACTCAAAGATCCTGATGAACGTGGGTTCAATGCGACCAACAACGGTGGTAAGGTCTTCAAAATATCCATACCAGTGTCGCCGATCTCGAGCGCTGCAAACGACACCCCGACCAGGAGAGCGAAGAACCCGATCGCAAATTGCCACAAAGGGACCGAATCCGGGATGTAAGTATGCACCTGCAGATACCAGGGCAGAAGATCAGAATAGTAGCCACCAGAGCGCTCGTAGCGCAGCCAGAAGCAGACCAGGAAGGTGTACCAAGTATACAGCGCCGGGACTAACCCAAGCGCCACCAGGATCTTCCAGCTTGCAACGACGTCTTGGGCTCGGACTTTAACCACTGATGCTGCCAATGCTTGCCGTTTTTTCTTAACCGAAATCACCTTGGTGGTCACGAAGACAGGCCAAAACAAAAGTACCCCAGGAAGGGTGCCGACACTTAGGACGACCAACTCCGTAAGCCGATACAGTAGCGTAGCAAAGGCCACCAGCCATGGGCGATCGGTGGCATTGCCCCATTCCACCTGGTGGTCCTTAATGCCCAGTGCTCGAAGCTTGATATTATAATCCAAGACTGCCTTCTTGAGTCGCACCACTCGCGGGTCATCCCGGTATCTCGTGTACCCCTTGAGTAGCCGCCGGTTCCATTGAACCACCAACGGCAAGGGCAGCTTCTTGCCGATCGGCTTATACAGGCGTCTGGTGGCCTGAATCAGTTGTAGGGTCTCGTGGTCCGGACTGGGTTGAGTGACCGCTGCGATACCATCATTAATCGTCTCCAGCAGGGAGCCGATGGCATTGCGCTTCTGTGCTCCCCCGGCTTCGTAGTCCTTGACCTGATCGGGATGAACATCAATGGGATGGCCAAACTCAATGACCGCCCGCGATCGAAATTTATGGGCATGAAAGTAGTTCATGCCGCAAGGGATGATGGACAGGCCACAGTCCGGATCCCGCGATAGGGCTCCGAGGGCCATGATGGCTACACCGGCCTTCAAGGGCAGTAGGTCCGAGCGGTCATGGCTGCCGCCCTCCGGGAAGATGCCGATGCAGGCCCCCTGCGACAACTCTTGCCAGACGGAGGCAAACATGCGTTTCTGATCAATGTGCGGGGCGACCTTGAACCTCGTTCCTTCGCCCGTCGCCGGTGTCAGCAGAGCCATGGCGTGTGGAGTCTGGAATGGGGCTCGAAGCCGGAGCTCAGTCGGCCCTATGATCTCCTGAATGTACTGGCTTTCTGGCACTGCTTTACCGACCTTGGGCAGGATGATGCTGCCTCCGACCATGAAGTCTGGTCCCGTGAAGTCAGTGTCAATACCACTAATGCGAGTCGGGTCCCCTTCGGGCGAGGCAAGGTAGATGGTCCCCTGGCCCGGTCGGACATGGTCCATGGCGCGGGTGACGGGAAGATTGCCCAAGGCGCCCGCGATGGTGCCAATGTAGGGCTCGTGCAGTGATTTCTCCGCGATGAGGAAGGAGATACGGCGGCCAACATGCTTCTTCATCAGCTGCATCAAGACCAGCGAGTCGACGAATTGATTGGCGTGTGGCGCAGCCACCAGGATGACGGGTCCCTTGTTGGGGACCCGGAAGGAATTGCGAGTCGAGACCTCCCGGAAGAAGACATCCAGCGTCACACTGAGAACGTGAAGGCCCAGGTCATACACCCAGGGGATCATTGGCTTGGCTCGTGCAGAGCTTGCCACTAACTGCTGTTGGAGTCGATTCTCGTCATTCGGGATTGAATCGCGTAAGTCAGCCTGATGGGATTCTGCGTGCGGCGGCTGACGGGGATCGTTCTGGGTGGCCATGGCAGTGAGGATTGATCTGCTTATTTTGTCAAAAGGTGGTAGTCTCGTCCAGGAAGAAGATTCTGACTGCGAGCGGGCGTAGCAAACATTGCTGAATTATGAGTGTTTGAGCGAATTGCGAGTGAGAGAGTCCGACAGGATTGCCATGAGAATCTCAATGAGCCGCGATGGAGACACTAAGGCTGCTAACCACGCCCCAGCTGGATGCCTCCACTTCATCCTGCCAGTCTTGGAGCGGGTCCGGCGGGCTCGATCATTGGAGACGGCGTATTTCCACGGACGTCGGCAGTCGCTGGAGATGTAGCATCTTGGACTGCCTACTGACTGCCCAGGATCGATGTAGGTAAGAAGGACAGGAAACTCCGAATGATCGGTAATTGACTTGGTCATTTCGGCTTAATAATGGTCACTCAGGATGCAAACCAAGGCGTTTAGGAATGTGGTGTGAAGGTTGGAGTGTGCGAGTAAGAAATTGGTCAATCTTAGCGTGTGACAGCCTCCAACTGGTGGGCCCTAATTGGGTGGCCGTGCATCCTGTCCGGCAGGGTCCTTTGAACCTTTTTGCAGCTGGGAAGGCGATAGCTTGTGGGTGTTATAGAAGTGGAGCGCCTAACCACCTTCGTCTTTCCCCCCACTTCACCGTGAAGATATGTTCAGAACTTAAGCTTCCGTTTTGGTACTGAGTATCAGACCGGGGGGGGATCTTAATATTGACTAATATAGCCCAAGAAAATACGAGGAAGGCTGCATGGTGGTTTCCAAAAGGACGATCCTTCTATTTTTGGCTAGGAGGAATTCTGGCAGTGAGTCTGATCCTCAACCCTATGTGGCAGGAGATGAGGGTGACTGCATAACTTGGTCAGCCTCCATTGTTCTCGAATTTTTTTTCGGGCAGAAAAACGGTTGCCAGGAAAGTCAAGAATAATACTACACCATCAAGGAGACAACTTAAGGTATAAATACCAGCGAACAGGTATTTTGAGTTGAGGAGGTGAAAAGTGACTTGGAAGGTATCAGTGGTGGTAGTTAGAGGGAACGGGCCGGGAGATTAATCGGGCGGGTGTGATTGGTGATCCGGTAGGTTTTTATCTCCGCCAGCCAGCCCGGGATCCTTCCGCGGTCTAGAAGCCCTGAACCACTGGCAACTTGGAAGCTGATATTACTTTCCCTCCATTTTTGCAGCTTTCTCTATCACTACGTACCTGGATGGGTGTGAACATGCCCCCATGAGGCTTGGAGGGGAGGGGTGAGATTGTATCAGCGGACTCAGGCTAAAGAGCGGGGTTTGCTTTGTCGCGACTCGCTTGGTTGGCACTGATGACCCCCTCAGTGGATTCTGCACTGGTTTGTGCATTCTGCCCGCAGCAACTCCAGTGCCCTACCCTTCCCACGTGTAGGTGGAGCGAAGCATGCAGCTGGAATATAAATTGAGTGGTTATCATGCAACTCCCACCCATGTACTCAGACAGATCTGCAGACACATACTTGCAAGACGCAATGGAACCGTTATCAAGCCCGTTCCAAACCTTCGGTCACCAAACAGATTTCCCCGACCTTATGGATACCCTGCATTATGATGATATGGTTCCCGAGTTTGCGTGGGATGAGAGCTCATCCGTGGAAGGGCTGGAAAGTATCTCAGGTGAGGAGAGCTTGGTGTTCAACCTCGACCAAGCCACAGACTTGCCAGTCATGACTCTAAAGTGAGTTAACCAAAACCACCCTATCCTCCAGTGAGCATTTTCTGACCACTCTTCCGTAACAGCTCGGAACAACTACGAGATCATCACCAACCGTACGGCGACATCGATCCCCTCCTAATGGCGGACTTCTACCAACAGGATACAAGCCAGCTGGCCGAGATGCTTAATACGACGACACCAAAACAAAAACCACAACAGTCTTCCAAGAATTTCCAGTGCTGGGATCATGGCTGCAATGGCCGACACTTCTCTTCCAAAAGCAACCTTATCCGACACCAGAAGGAGAAATCCAAGACCACCAGCAATTTCACATGTCCCTTGTGCGCAGCAGTCTTTACTCGAAGCTCCGCGCGGGATACGCACCTGGCTCGTCAAAGCTGCAACCGCATCCGCCGATACTCCAACGGTCGGCCACGACCCAGCCGACTTGCGGTTTTAAGCAACCCCGAGTTGGTACGGATTATAACTTAGCAAAGGTGGGCAGGGAAAGGGTGGAAGAAAAATGAAGGTTACGGATGGCTTGACCCGAGTCCGGGCCATGGGATGTTGGACCGGCACTATGAATATACCCCAAGACAATACAAGATAGAGACAGAGACCGATTCTTTTCTGAAATCATACAATTCAATTTTGAGTAGAGCACAGTACGATGGAGTAGGTGCAACATGTTCAATCATTCTGTATTCCACCCCCCACAATAGTATACCTACTCTCGAGATAAAATAATCCCTGGCAACAGCGTACAGATTCGCCCATCCGAACCTAGATTTGGTTCAGCGTTCGGGGATAGTCGGCCTCCCTTTCATCCTTTGCCGTCTGGACTTATATTTTGCCTCAAGGCAAATTCAGCCTCGTAAACAGAGTTCATGACGAAGGGCCATGTGGACTGGTACACTAGCCAGGGCCAGGCCGTGCAGCAGTCCCACCGCACTATTGTTGTAGCCATGTGGAGCTCTCCATCTGAAGGCTGTTGGCTCCCCAAGCAGTCTAGTTTCCACTGACTGTAGCTGAAAGAGAACCGATCGTGCCAAGCGTGTTGCTTTCTCTTTTGCTGAATGTCGAGTCATAGTGTATGCGTCGGTTTGACCCGCCTTCGGTGCTGTGCAGTGTCCACTTTGTCCATTACCGGCCGAGACAACCCACACCGTCCATTCGATCTGATTCACGTTGGACCTTTTGGTTCCACGAGGGATCTTGGGGGCCAAAGTCAATCACGATTCATGAATTGTGCTTCAGGAACATCATTGGGCGGTCGCCCCGCATACCCCATAACGCCGCGTGAAGCTTGGCCGACATCGCCACCCGGATCTTGGCCGATCGGGCTTTCTATGGGCAAAACTCGATGGACTCATTTTTTGGCACAATGCGCCCGTCGATTTGACTTACGCTGCGAGTCTACGGAGTAAGAATCAGAACTGAAGGGACGACTTATGGTATGGTCGGCGGTGAGGAGGTAGAGTGAGGTATAGTCACTGAACAGTCCTGGTCGCCCCCTCAAGAGAGGTTTGAGATTCCGCAAGAATGACTGATACCTTTCTCTAAGATATTGACTGTTCTACAGGTACAAAAGCGTCGTTCGGAAGGGAGCACTGAGTATCAGGCTTCTTGATTTCATGCAGGTCTCTATCTGTATGATCACCGCTCCGATATCCTACAGTGCTCGCGGTAGTCATATACACGTCAAGGGCGTACGGCTAATATACCTGTGACCATATGGCTTGAGAGGTCTAAACCCAGCATGAAGATCAAGCTTGTTCGCATCGCAAGGTTACTGCGCGGCATGACGATCACCAGTGGAGAATAACGCTTTGTGTGTCGATCGACAGCACATAGGGCTGAACGGCATGGTGCATTCATGCCATAAGTCTCATGCAGTGTACTGTGCCTCGAGTGGACCGACGGTAAGCATCAGACCCTGTCGATCAGCCGGAACTCAGGCAGAGATGAAATCAAGGTTGACTCGAAACATGACAGATATGGACCGAGCGTGAGCTCCAGCCTGTCAGTAGCTAGTGACAGAGCATCCCGAGCACGTACCAAGGAAAGCAAGTCAACCCGGCCAAGCTCTGTGTTTTGTGGCTGCCTGGACCCTGGCCCATCTCTGCCAGCGCTTGTAGTTCATTGCGGCGGACAATATGAAAGCCCAGAGGAAGCGTTGAAGATCATCGTGGGCTGTACTCGTGGCACTGAGTATGAAAATAATTGGACTTTTTCTGTCCCGTGAAATATCTATTCTCGCTATCGCTCTTCTGCGTGTTGGCGAGAGGTTGCAGGAGTTGGTATGCTCTGCAAGTTGCAATGCTTCAGTCGTGGCAGCCAAATCATGTGAGCAAATTCAAGCCCTGAAGGCTTCAATAGCACTGTCAAGATCCACTCCTGTGAAACTTCTTACACATCTTCGACTACTCATGCATTTCACATTATGCATTCCTGTCTGCGTTCTTGCTATTACTCAGCAAAGTATTCATAGCTATCCTTCTTCTTGTATCTCGATGCAGATATCGTATCGAGTATCGCCAGACTCCGAGTGGCCAGAGCACATAACCCCCAGATTACGGGCTTGAGACTTTTCTCCCTTGGTTAGCGCCCATGAACAAAGGATTGATTTTTCTCATAATCTTTGCATAAGACACATGAAAAAAACTGACCAGCGGCAAAATCCGTCCGGCATGTCAGACGATGAAGCCAAGCAAAACCAGCCCAGATTGATCCGGCCATCCCGCAATCCCGCAATCCATTGATCCATCCATCCCCAAATCCACGATTCCTCTCCTTCCTGCATCTTCACGAGTATGGTCGTCGTAGCTAACACTATATCCACCATATTCTGCAGCGTAGTCCCGTAGCTGGCTCAAACCGACCATCCAACTTCACCGTAACTCAAACCGCCCAAACGTACTATCCTCAATCACCATGCCAGGCGCTCTCGTCACCCGCAATACCACCGGCAAGGTAGGCATGTGGAACGGCACTCGTGACGGCGAAAACGCCTACATCGACCATGCCAACGGCTCCACCAACATCAAACCCCCCAAAGAAATCGATATCACCGTGACGGATCTCCGCTCGGTGTCGCCGCAACCCACCCACGCCAGCAAAGGCTACCAAGTTGTCCGCCACACCACCTCCATCACCCCCGAACAGTTCCTCGCCGCCGCCGACACCGAGGAAGGCAAAGCCACCATCGAAACCCAGTACTACCCGGAGGTCCAGAAACTCGTCACCGAGGTCACCGGCGCCGCAACAGTGATTCCGTTCGGGTTCCGCGTGCGCCAGCAGAACCTGAACGCAAAGAACGTCTTCGCCGCCAAGTCCAAGGGCAGCTCCCTGGCCGTGGCACACGTCGACCGCGACCTCGATAACGGGTTCCTGCGGCTGCAGAACGTCGTCGGCGCCGAGGAGGCCGAACGCCTCGTGCGCACCCACAAGCGCTGGGCCTCCGTCAACGTGTGGCGGTCGATCGACCAGGCCGTCAAGCAGTGGCCGCTGCTACTGATCAACCACGAGAAGATTGAGGACTGGCATTATGACACACACATGGAACGCTTGTACACCATCAATGACCCCTCCGAGGCGGAGACTGGCGGTAAGGACCACGACACGGTGCTGAAATTCGATCCGCGCTACGAGTACTACTTCGCCAGCGACCTGGATGTCGATGAAGCGTTGGTGTTTAGCTCGTTTGACACGGATGTGACCAAGGTCGTTCCCCATGGGGCGTTCTGGGATAATGATACCCCGGAAGATGCGCCGACGAGGCGGTCGATTGAGGCGAGGTCGTTTGTGTTTTGGGATCCAATTGAGGCGTGATTGTTCTTCTGCAATTAGCTATTCTTTATTCTCCGAATGAAATGTCATTATCTGACTCTGCTCCGGTCGGAAAGACTATGCTGTTCTGGAAGGGTCTGTTACACTCATCCCTCTTGGAGGCTTTCTAGTAGGTAGTCGAAAGGGCATTCCCACAGAGTAGTACGGAGTACATACACATCAATTGGGGCTGCTGCATCATCAATATAAGAACGCTTCTCTCACTACAGCACAACAGAGTATATATGTCAGGCAGGAATTTAGCACACCAAATGTGAATGTTAACAAGTCGTCATAAAAGGAAAAGAGCTATATACTACTCGAGATCATTCTCATAATTGGCATAAGCGTACCATCACTCCGCCCAAGGAACCTCCAGATACAATAACGGAACATGCTGCTGCGACCCGTGCGTGTCCGTCTCCCCAAACGTTCCGCACACGATCGGTCGCTTGATCGTCGCCTTGAAAGCACAAGCGGAGGGCCAGTACATGCACACCAGGACCTCTTCCGTCGGAATCTGGTACAGACGAGCGATGGTGTCGACATTGAGCACGTCTGCCGAGCGAACCTTCTCCAGCGCGTTAAGATCGCGAAAGAGGACGTCAAAGGTCAGCTCAAACGGGCCTGCGTTCTTACTCCGCACCACCGACGCAATGTCGCCGAGGTAACGATGGCCTGGGTATGGGGGCGGTTGGAGGAAAACATCTCTGGAGCCCAGCTCGCAGGGGGGCATCGGGCGATTCTTGAGTTTCCTTCCATTCTTCCGCTGCAGACTGTCTCTCGGGTGCACTGCCAATTGTCCCTGGTCCTCCGACAATACAGGCGTCCATTGTGCGGCGATCGGAAAATGGGAGGTCGGATCGTCCACCTGCATGAGATGGTAGACGCAGAATTCACAGGCCGGTCCCAGGGTCAAATTGCTCGGGTTGATGGGCATGGCGAGATTGCCGCCCGTGGCCGCTTGGTAGGGGTAGGGTCCGTGAACGAGGTAAGTTCGCGCCAGCTTGCAAGCTTCTGTGGTCTGCGACTGGGTCTGGGCGTGGAGATGGGCGATGATGGCCACCTCCTTGGGGATGGTGGATCGATCTCGTTCGAGAGCTCCCATGACTCCGTCCTTGCCGTAGACATGCATCCGGCAGTCGAAATCAAACTCCAGCTTCTCGTGCATCGCCTTGACCACCTCCGTGGTGAAGTAGTCGATTTGATGGATCAAAATCGGATCTCGCACGGCTCCAATAACAACGCCGTGATATCCACTGACTCGCGCCCCTTCAAGCTTGACCATGTATGGGTCAGACTTCTGGAATTGAGCTCCGGACACTCGCACCGTCCGGCCATCGGCCAGTTCTTCATAGGACGCATCGGCCAGGAGTAAGGCACCGCCGGGTCCGTGAAGAATATCAGGACGAGCATTCTCGTACAAGGCGTGCGCAGCGACCGAATTCTTCGTGCAGCGCGCACTGGGCTTGAGCGGGGTGATCTCAAAGCACGAGGGCTCCTTGCGAATGACCGCCAGGGCTTCGGGGGACTTGGGCGTGGCACATGACGCCCCACACTCCATAATCTTGCCCATGTGGTATATGACCCCAAGATCCGTGAAGCCGTGGTACAGACAAACCGCGACGTAGGGGGCTGGATCGTACGAGCGTCCTCCAATGATGATGTCGAAATCCGGATGCTCCTGCATCGCCTTCACATAGGGCTCGGGCCCCATCTGCGCGACAAGCAACCGGGCCTGGTCCAGGTGTTCCTCCTGCAAGGGGGGCGCAGCGCCACAAGGGACAATCTGATCGACCTGCATCTTTTGCGAGACCAATGATTTGGAGATCCCGGATTTGATGGTGACCACCTTTAGCGGTCGATAGTGCTTCTCGGCGATGATTTGGTTGATAATGTCGACAAACATGTCGACCGCGTCGTCCTCCCCATTGCCTCCGGCCGAGCTGATGATGACGGGTACGCGATTGAAATGACAGGCTGCGATCAGAATGGCCAAATCGCGAGCATATCGCTCGGTCGGAAATGTCGTAGATCCCAGGGCAAGTCGTGATGGTCCACCATCTGTCGATCCGCTGTCCAACACAATCGCATCCACCCCGGCGTCGACGGCTTGCCAAAACAGCGGCTCGCTGAAGCCATATCCCAGCATTCCCACTGGGGTGAGAATGCGCAACTCTTTCTTGTCCTGCATGCTGACTGAATGAACGTTGGACGAGAATTGGACCAGAATGGCGACCGTCAGTGCTCAGCAGCAGTGGGCTGCAGATGAGCCAACAGATATGGCTTTGACAACAACAGTCCACAGTGCCAAGCACAGACACAGCACGGACACATGATTGAAAGGCTGAGGGATCAAAGGATTGCTGGACTATGGGTGGTATTCTGGCCGATTAGATTGTGTGGAGGGATTGCGGGATTGTTGGATTGCCGGACTGCGCCTCCTCGACAAGTGAGATCAGGCAAAAAAGCATAATCAGAGATTATATACACCAACACCACCAATGTAGTCCAGATGTTCAACAACTTCTTATCCCTTCACACATAATAATGACTACCCAGCTTCAACAGATGGTGGGAGGTTCCCTTCCTCTGGAACCAGCCCATCTACAAGTTCTCGACTCTCGGTCGGGCGCGAGCATCAAAGTCCCCATCCACCCCGGCAATTACATTCATGCCTCCGATCTGAGCAAGATCCAATCCCCTGAACCGACCAAGAACAGCAGCGATGTGGATCTTCATGCGCCTCGGTCCTTGCGGATCCTGGACAATGGCTTCGCCAATATTGCGTGCATGAAGTCCAGCGTAACCCTGGTGTAGGTGACCATGCTTGCTTTCTCCGGGCTGCTAGGGCTTGTCTTGTGCTGTGTCTGACTGACATTCTGCTGGTAGAGATGGCACGCGTGGGATCATACGTTACCGTGAAGTTCCCATTCAGCAACTATTCCACGACTACGTCTATGAAGATGTCATGCACCTTCTCATCTGGGGCTCTTTGCCCTCGGCCAAGCAGAAGATCGATTTCCGCGCCGCTGTCGCCAAGCAGGCTGTGCCTCCCCAGTCGGTGGTGGATGTGATTGCCGCATTCCCGTGAGCTCCCATTTGCAACCTTCCCCGATCAATCTCACTCATGTCATGTCCTCATAGACGCGAGGCCGAAACCTTCACTATGCTGATGGCCGGACTGAGCGCCTTCGCCGCCTCTGATGACCTCGTCCGCGCCTCCCATCGCCAGATCAAGCCCATGTTCCACGGCAACCTTCCCGTCGCCGACGAGATGATTGTCCGTACCATCGCCTTCTACGCCACCACCGTTGCTCTGATCTACTGCCACAAGCAGGGCAAAAGGTTCACCCCGCCACAGGCCCACCGCTCCCTGATCGGTAACCTCCTCTGGATGATGGGAATCACCGACCCGCGGGTCGAAAAGTGCCTGGACAAGCTGTGGATCCTGTACGCGGACCACGAGATGACCAACTCGACGGCCGCCCTCCTGCACGCGGGCTCCTCCCTGGCCGACCCCATCTCCGGCATCATCGCCGGAGTCGGCTCGGGGATGGGGCCCCTGCACGGCGGGGCGATCGACCTGGCCTATGAGATGCTGGAGATGATCGGCTCTGCGGAGAACGTGCCCGAGTTCATCGAGGGGGTCAAGGCCTCCAAGACGCGGCTGTTCGGCTACGGTCACCGCGTGTACAAGACGCGCGACCCGCGCCTGTCGCTGATCGAGGATCTGATGAACGAGCACAGGGACGCGATCGATGCAAACCCCATCCTCCGGATTGCCATGGCTGTGGATCGCCAAGCGAACGAGGATCAATATTTCGTCGAGCGGAACGTCAAGGCCAATGCGGATTTGAAGGGCTGTTTCCTGTACACTGCCATGTGAGTTGCCCACCTTGCTTAGAAAGCCGACTGCGCAATGCTGATGTTGATGCAGGGGCTTCGAGACGAACATGTTTGCCGCCATCGTCGGTCTTTCTCGTGTGCCAGGTGGATTGGCCCACTGGCGTGAGACTCAGAGTATGTTACCCCCTTTCATTCTACTTGTCTCCGAGGAATAATACCCTAATGGTCTTTTAGTTGCCCCGATCAGGCTCTGGCGACCGCAGCAAGTGTATGTCCCATTCACCGAAGCTGAACCCAAGGCGAAACTATGATTTCGTAATCGTAACGATATTTATCCGCACTGATGCTCATTTTATACCCTTTTTAACACTTGCAATGTATCTCAAAATTCACAAGCAACACGTCTGTCTCGAAAGCGAGATGCCATGTTCCTGGTATTCAATTGGTCCTCCGTATAGGTCGCTGCTATAAGTCGTAGCAAATTTTGGAAACCCTCAGTATTCACTTCCATCGCACATGCGTTGCCCAGAGAGCCTTTTTCTTAAACATGTTTATACCTTAGGAAGTGAATAGAAGCGGAATAGGAAGGCTCCAAACGTTGTAAAGCATCGAGTCTCAAATCATACAAATTTAATATTCTTCTCAGGGGAAATGCTCGATAAGCTCCACGAGAACGAAATCATCTGTGACTTCACTAGGCTCTTAGTGTCTCATGTACAACAGGTTAGTGTTAGTCTCAAGGCAAGTGGTTGGTATGGGAAGTAAGTGTGAAGAAGAACCCCAGCTCTTGCGGGGTGACTCGGTGGCTCAGAGCATTCCAATCATACACGACATGTATATGGCGAGACAGGTATTCACCAACCACTGGAATTAGCTGAATTAGCTGGTAAATCCTGTGCCTCGCAGCATTAGGGCTGGGTTGTGGGCGGAAGCCAGACAGGATTGGAGGATGATGGATTGCGGGATTGCGGGATTGCGGGGGAACACCCAGGAGCCCAGCCAGGCCAGAGGAAATAAATGATTAAGTGTCTGGGGAGACTTGGATGCTGTTTTGGCATCATTTTCACAAATCAAGATCATGGAGCAATCGACATTGTCCGCTCAACGAGGTTCCCTCGGGCGCACCGTGGCCTTGGTTGCCAACGAACGGCTGGCTCGCGTCCTCTACCATCCAGATGAAGGTCTCTACCACGTCACCCCTTTCACAGAGAACGAATACCCCAGAGAAAGATTCGTCTTCTCTGGCACTACCCCGTTCCGTGTTCAAGAGGTCGACTCCCACGGGGATATTGTACCTGGCTTGGTGACCGAGTCCGACCTCACATTCGGCCGATGGTGCTACCAGCAGAAAGCGGAAGACTCAGCACCGTGGGCCGACATCAATGACAACGTCGCATCAGACTTCCTCGTCAACATTCTCTGTCGCTGGACGGGCTGGGACAGTCGCCTCACCAGCATCTTCGAGACGCAACTTCGCTGCTCCACCCAGTATCTGGCCGACGCCTACGCAGAGAACCGGCCTTCCCCCACTCGGGACTCGAGCTTCATCACCTGGGAACAGTCCATCGTGGAAGCCAATATCAACCCTCTCCACAAATGCCGCATGCCGGTTGATCCCAAAACACAGCCCACGAGTGGCTTCAACTTCAAGCAGGCCGAGATTGCCTTCATGGCTGTGCAACGCAATCTCATCGACTCCTACGGCCCCCTAGAGCAGGAGCTTGCGCCTCTGCTGAAAGCCGCCGGCGTTGACCCGCGAACCGCGGCTCTGCCCAACGAGGTCGTGCTGCCCGTTCACGAATTCCAAGTGAGATTTTTGCTTTCGCGACCGGAGGCCGAGGGCAAACTCCGGCTGCTGCCCCAGAGAATCAAGGCCCTAGCGCAGGCGTCGACACGGAGCATGACGATTCCCTCCCTTCCAGGTCTGGGCATCAAGCTCTCGCTCTCCATGTTCATCGGGGACAATATCCGTACCATCAACCACCGGTCTGCCTACAATGCCGTGCGCTACTGGACTGCTGGCATGCTCGATCCAGCTCGAGTCTGCGGTTTGCAAGGCATCCCGCTCGAAATCCTTCCTGAGGTGACATGTGCCAATGCACTTGGCGATCACCTGGCATGTATGGTTCGATGGGATCCCTATCACAGCTCGCGGCCCCCCGTCGACGCGGACGTGGGTTACGCAGTTACCGGGGCGTTGATTGAGCCCGCGGAGATCGGAAAGAAGGGCTGCGTGGCCGAGTCGGCCTTTGAGTTGACAAGCTTGGCCGATCGTCTCAACTTCCTGCGCGAGTGAGTGCCCCTATCCCCACCTTAAATCCAGCATCATCCATCCAAGCAAGCCCTAACTGATTTTCACAGCTACACTCGCGTCTACTTCCGCTGCTTCCTCACGCCCCTTTTCCGCAACGGCCTCCTGCTGGATGCACACGGCCAAAACTCCCTCGTGCGGTTCTCGCGCAGCACCGGCCAGATCCTGGGATTCAGCTCGCGGGACATGAGCGGCACGCGATTCAACGGCACGCACTTCACGCGCACAACGGGGATCGAGATCGACCCGCGCATGAGCAACCACGACATGCCCGTGCCCGACCTTCTCGAACGCGCCTACTTCATCTTCTTCGTTGTGCACCTGTGCCCGTTGCTGATTGCCCTGGACCTGGATTCGCTGTCCGCCGCCAGCTTTACATCGGCCGAGCTGCTGACGGGCGCCGCCAGCCCCAAGGAGTCGGCGGATCTGGCTAAGGGCAACGGCTGCGCGGTTATCGTGCGCGAGCTGCACGAGATCATCCGCGAGCATGAGACGCTGGCCGGCGATGATGCCTCTGCCGTCAGCGCGCGCGAGCTCGCGGCTGCCGCCCGGGCAATCTGGCTGGAGAAGTCGACGTGGCAGTTGCAGTGTTTTGTGTCGCAGCGCATGCGGGCGGATTGGGCGTGTCGCGATAAGAATGTGAGTTTCCTCCTTCCGGTGTTTGAAGATCGATTTCTGACGGTCGCATAGGACAAACGCTCGTTTGCTTCGGTTCCTAATGTCTTGGTTGCGATGTCTGGTTGATCCTTTGATGAGAGCCTGTGGTGGGGTTATTCATGAAGCTCGAGTCTGGTCTGGCTGGATATGGGGGTATTTGAGTCTGATCCCGCTTTAGGGAGGGTGCAGATACCCGAAACAGTGAGAGATTCCCTGGTATATAGTTGGCTGGTGGAATGCAAATGCAAAGCGATCTCTGCAGTAGATAACCCCTCACCCCTCATCCTCGCATAATTATACCTGAATAGGCATTCTTCTTACCATGAGATTGCATCATCGCATAGATCGGCTGCCCTCATATAAAGCCGATCGCGCTGCAGTATGGATGATGGTATATTCTTGAAGAAGATATACTAATACACCCAAAATGCCATCCTCCAAGGCCAAGCCAGTCATCCTCTCCCTAGAAGCGATTGCCTCCCAAGCCCCAGAATCGTTCCCCGACCCCTCGCACGGCCATCTCACTTGGCGCACCCTCTTCACCAACCCCACCACCCCAACTAGCGATCTCTGTGCTGGAATCGCCATCTGTCCTCCGCAAACAGGCCATCTCTGTGCCCACCGTCACACGCAAGCTGAGCTGTATTATGTGCTGGAAGGTCGCGCGACGGTGACGATTGACGGGCAGCCCCACCAGATCGCCAAGGGCACGGCCGTGTTTATCCCCGGTGATGCAGAGCACTCGGTCATGAACGACAGCGATGAGGATTTCAAGTGGCTTTATGTTTTCCCCGGGGGGAGTTTTGGGGATGTTGTCTATCGGTTTTCGGAGAAGGCCAAGCTGTGATGGCTGACGAGGACTTTGCTGCACCGCTGTTATTTATAGCTCGGCCCCACTGTCGTTCTCGTTCTCGCTCTCGTTTTCGTTCTCGCGAGTGCAGTCCAGGCATAAATTATGTTGAATTGGAGGTTGATGGACGAAAGGAATCAAGAGTATAGGGGGTAGAATGCGTAGGCAGCAAGAACAACATTATCTAGATTATAAGAAGTCATGAGCTGGTGTAGCTGGCTGATAATTGCTCCACGCTCACTTTCGCGATAGTCCCTCGTTTTGTCTTTCTTTCGACATCGTTCTCTCCAAACATGGTCGACAGTACGAACATCTACGGCTTCGACCCCAGCGTGGGAGCAGCAGTCGTAGCAGCGCTGCTCTTCGGAAGCAGCAGTCTTATACACTGCTACCAGACCTGGAAATATCGCGCCCCTTTCTTCCTCGTCTTCATCGTCGGCGCCATCAGTATATCCCCATCCCCTCTTCAACACGCTCCTGTCTTCAACTGATACTAATGCACTCGCAGTGATGACCATCGGGTACATCACCCGTATCATCTCCGCCCAATCTCCAGACGAACTGACACCCTACATCATTCAATATATCTGCATCCTTCTCCCTCCCTCCCTCTACGCCGCCTCGATCTACATGCTCTACGGCCGCATTGTCCTCCTTGTCCACCAACCCGCTTTATCGATCATCGCCCCCACCAAAGTCACCAAGATCTTCGTCCTGGGCGATACCCTCTCCTTCCTGACCCAGCTCGGCGGGGGGTCAATGATGTGCTCGACCTCGACCGCCCAAACCGGCCAAAAGGTCCTGATCGTCGGGCTGATCATCCAGCTCCTTTCCTTTGGGCTGTTCTTCCTCACGGCCGTGGTCTTTGAAATGCGGTTGCGCAAAATGATGCTGTTCCGCAGACGAACGCACTGGCGCACGCTGCTATACTTCTGCTTCGTGGCGGCGGCGTTGATCATCCTGCGGTGCGTGTACCGGGTGATCGAGGCCGCGCAGGGGGCGGGCGGGTTCTTGGCCACACATGAGGCGTATATCTACTGCTTCGATGCGCTGCCCATGTTTGTGGTGCAGGCGGTGTTTCATCTGTGTCCGCCGGGGAAGGCGTTGCGGCCATCAGAGGGGGATAATAATTATGGGGAGATGGAAGAGTTGAAATAGGGTTGTGCTGTACGATTGGAGCTAAAACCACGAAACCATTGCGTTATATTGTTAGATGGAAGATCGAACAATGCTTTCTAACTTTCCAAGTCATGAATATGCACACGTCGCTCAACATGGTGCTCGCTCAAACCGACCTAAAAGTCCAATCACACTACACGCATCCATCGCCATCACTTACCAAGCTCATCCATTAGAGCTCTTCTCACTCTTCCAGACAAAGATCTAGTAATCTACCCAGAATGCCACCTCTCCCACCCACAGACGTCCCCTACCACGCGGTATGTCCCCCGTCACAAACCACCGTGGCGCCCGTCATAAAACTACTGCCCTCGCTCATCATCAGCAACGCCAACCCGCGAAACTCCTCCGGCCGCCCCAGCCTCCCCATCATATTCTCCGCCTCCCAGACCTCCTTCGTAGCCGGGTCCTGATCGATCACCATCTGCGCCATGGGAGTGACCACATGCCCCGGACAGAGGGTATTCACCCTGACCCCACCATTCCCATCAGCATCCACCTTCGCCCACTCCATCGCTAAGCTCCGTCCAAGCTGGACAACCGCCGCCTTGGAGGAGTTATAGATGGACGAGGTCATTCCCTTGTTAGCGATCAACCCGCTCATACTGGCCACCAACAGAACCGATCCGCGGGTACGATGGGCCCGCATCTGCCGCCCCGCCGCCGTGGCGGTATGAAAAACCCCCTTGTAGTTCGTGTCGATGATCCGGGCCATGTCGTGGTCAGTATAATCGAGCGCGTCGGCGACGTGGTTGATCCCCGCCGCCGCAATCACCCCGTCCAGCCGCTTCCGCCGCGCCGCGATGGCCGCCAGCGTCGCCTCCGTGTCGGGCCGGTTCCGCACGTCCAGCGAGGTGTAGTGCAGCCCGCCGCCGAAGTCGGGGCTTGCCCGTGCCTGTGCCGCGTGGAAGTCTGCGTGCGGGGTGGGGAGTAGATCCAGGCAGTGGACTATCATTAATATCAGTATCCTTCGGGCCACTTCGCAGTGAAGCACTCGCTTGCGCGAGAAGTCATAAGTGAGGGCGCGTGCATACCTTCACCCCCGGCTTCGACGAGCGCTTCCGCCATGCTCAGCCCTAACCCTCGACCGCCCCCGGTTACTGCAAAAACCTTGCCCTCGAGGTTGAACTCGCGGAAGCGCTGTTGCTGCGCTGGTCCCTTGGGGAGCGGTTGTTTTATGCTGGTTTGTGCCGTGCTGGAGAGTCGAAGGCTATGCCAAACAACTGGGCGGAAAGCCCGTGAACGCATTGTTCTTGCTGTGAACCGAATGTGCATGATGAATGCACTTGCAGAGGAATGTTTAGTGGTGTCATCGGGTGGTGTTGAGCACGTCAATCATTGATCCAGGATTTATAATCTGTATGCGCAGCATCTACAGCCGGAGATGGCAGATCCACCAAGAAAACAGAGCCTTGGCAGGCCAAGGTGAGATGCGATGAACGATGCAACGATGATGACATTGCGATGGTAGAATCAGCGATTATGGAGCAGGTTCTTGGCGGTTCCTCTCCCGTAACTTTAAACGGGACGATCGACTCGAATAGAGTTGAATGTGTGGACAAGAGCTTTCAGGACAGCGGCTGGCGGTGCCTGGATATGGCAAACATGGGGCGGCAAGTGCCGACTCGGCCATGGGACGTCATGTTGAGATATACCCGTGCGGAGGAGATGACACCATTATGAACTCAGCTGGTCACGATGGAGGTCGCTTTCTAGTTGCTTCTACGCCCAAGAACGCTGAAGACAAACCTCCCGTGCACATCGGTGTCCTATTTCTGATTGTCATTGCAACGTTAAGCAAGAAGTGGAATAGAAAGAGAGTCAAATAATCAGGCACAGGTCGAACAGACATCTCAAAACCTCGCCGTGGCCGCCGCAAACACCCCTCGAGGATCGTGTTTGCCTTTCATCTCCACCAACCACGCATAATTCTCCCCGAACGTTCGCGGCATCTGCACCTCCTCCGGGGCTGTCAAAGATAGATACGTCGACGGGAGAGCATTCTCCTGATCGGTGCGGCTCAGCTCGTTCCAGAAGTCCTGCCCCCACGCGGTCGCAAGATCCAGATTCTCTTCGCGCTGCGCATTTCCAATAATCTCGAACACGAAATGGCCTTCCCTGGCCGCAAACACAGAGTCGGAGTGACCCTGGGCCGATGGGGTGCCGGTCCAAAGCTCATGCATGGCGAAAAAGGTGTGCGGATCCGTCTGCATCTTCAGGACGCTGGTGGAGATCACTTCTAAAACCTCTTCGCTCAATTGCTTCAGGCTGATCGTCCACACATGCCCACGCGTATGGGACGGCACCATTCGATCCGTGTCGGTCAGATAGGTAAGGGGCGTTGTTGGTTGGACGGCGTTGTGAGCCACCGGAGCTAGAGCGCTGATTTTCTCGGCCCATGATTGTCCAGTCTTGGTGTCGGAGGACGCCCAAACGAACAGGACAACCAAGGTCTTACCGTGAGGAAGGTTGAGGACACTCTGTTGCAGGGTGAGTTCTGCAGGGATCCCTTCGGCACATAAAGCCTGGTAGCCCGTGTTGTACTGTCGGATGACTGCAGGGAGGTCATCGGACTGGAACGCAATGGCGCCTGCGAGAGTCTGCCGATGGTCAGAGTCGCCGACTAGGGAGATGTGGATCAAAACATACTTGAGCCAGGCGGTGCACCGGAATCGTGAGCTCAGCGACAACCCCGAATGCTCCCCCCGCGCCACGAAGGGCTTTGAGCAGCTCTGTGTCGGCGTCCACCAGCCCCCCCTGAGCGTTGATAACTTTGGCTGCCAGGATTTGATCGACTCCCAATCCAAACTCGGAACTGTACGGTCCGTAGCCACCGTACATCGCCCATCCCGCGTATCCGACCGAGGAGACCGTCCCGACTGCAGCGGCCAGCCCATGCTTCTGCAGCGCACGGATCAGATCCCCGCCGAGGATGCCTCCCCCGATTTGCGCGGTCGAGGAATCCTGATCAATCTCGACGTAGTTAATCAAACGCATGTCGACCGCGACCGCCCCATTTCGGAAGAATCGCCCAAAGGAATCGTGGCCTCCCGACCGAATTGTGAATGGGATGTCGTTAGCCACCACGAAGGACACCACAGAGGCCGCAGCCTCCACGGTAGATGGACGAGCGATCACAAGGGGATTCAAGTCGGGTAGAGACACATATGCCGCGCGCAGCTCCGCATACTTGGGAGAGGACGGGGTGGCATATTGGATGGATGGGTTGTTTGCGAAGAACCCGGCGAGTTTGTGCAATCGCTCACTCGCAAGATCGTCAGTCATAGCGTCGGCTATTCTCTGCAGTCAAGCGCGATGATGATGGGTAGATTGAGGTTGGTGACACCGTGGTGGCTTGCTGCTGTTCATATATGCAATACGTCATGTGAACCCAGACCTCGCTAAATCTGTAAGATTCGTTGTCTTGCCGTGCGGAGGGTTGCACAGGATTTAGGATTGCCAATTATCCGCTGAGTCAGATTGCAGGAATGCGTCGAAGAGCTAAATTTCGACCCCGATAGGCTGTAGCGTCTGTGCCTGCGTGGTACATCATCCCTCGGAGTTTGCTGTCATCCGAGCGAAGCAAGGCTGGTCAGCAGAAGCCTCAGATGTCAGGTAAGCGCATATTGGTCAGCAGCCTATTATTCAGCATCCTAGACCCCCTCCTCCTCCTTGTATTCACTGAGCACCCCTCAGTCCATCAGTTCGATCAAGTCTTGCCTACCGGTTCTCTGCGCATTCTCCCGCGCACTGCCAAACGGCCCTCTCAAGTCCGGATCTGCCCCTTTCGCCAGCAGCCACCGCACCCGATGTCTTGCGCCCACCACAACCGCATAGACAAGGGCATACCGATGCGTCATGTGCTGCGTCTCCTCCGCCGCATTCACTTTTGCACCCCGCTCGACGAGCAACTCCATGATTGGGATCTGCGCACGGTCGGAGTCTTCGTTCTGAAACTTCTGGTTTGGATAGACATGTGGATTCCAGCCAGCAGGACATCTACCCGCCGCGCAGTGCAGCGGGGCGCCCTCGTGGATATTTGCGCCCGCATCGAGAAGTAGACGGACGGATTCGAGATTCCCGTAGTTGGCGGCCAGTTCGAGCGGAGTCAGCCCTTGAGCGCCCGTGATTGGGCCCGGATCGTTAGGACTGAACCCATGGGCGAGGAACCATTCCAGCACAGGGGCATCGTTGACCACCCGACTCAATATGATCCTGTCTACAGGATGGTGAGTGTGGGGGTGCCATCCGCGACGGTTGAGAAGATCAAATAGTCGAAGGCGCTGGTCTTCTGGGCCTTCAAGGATGCTGACAGGGGTGCGTTGAAGGATGGGGGCGCCACTCGTGAGGAGATACTCAGCTGTTTGGAGGTTCCCTGCCTGAAGGGCATAGGTCAAAGCTCGATGCAGAAAGGCTGGGCTCAAAGGTTCTGTGGACAGTGCCTCCTGGAGGGCTGAGAGAGGACCCTTCCGACAGAGGTGGTCGAAGGGGGTGCTTGGGGGTGGCGTGCGGTCAATGCAGGTGCGATCGATGGGGGAGCTGATGGGGAGATCATTGTAGTAGCCAACACTCATGGGAGTTCCAAATGCTGGTCGCTGCATTCTTGAGGCCGATTGCACTTGAGCTGCCTGTGCTCGCTGCATTGCCTGCTGCTGGAGAAGACGCAGTGCGTGTTGATTGGAAAGTGCATGTTGTTGAGGCATGGTGGATTGGTGATGGGATCATTGACCAAGACGTAGCTTGCCCCCGTGCGCGGGAGGAGCCTCCTTATATACGCCGAGTGGCAGGTGGAGAGGATTGGGCTCCTGCTAACCCATTTGGGAAGGGCCATTTTGGACCGTGGACCGTCCGTGTACGGCATTCAGCGCATGCCATCGCCGCTTCTGCATTTGGCTTCATGGCTGCGCAAAGATCCAGTCCATCGGAGACAGGTACACTTGGTTCGGATCGATGCCCGTCTGATTGAACCCGAGTAAAGAAGCGTAGTCAATGGCATCTGCCCGGGTGGTGGAACCCAGAATCTCTGCTTCACCCGCGACACCATGAGCCCCAAGGCTTATGTTCGCATCCATTTGAGGCGAAAATCTCTGCGTGCCACCAGCTGCTATGGCATCGCTATTTAGCGGTTCCAGATTACTGCGACCGGGGAAAGATACTTGCATTTCGAGTATCCTTCTACGAATGTCCGCTACCATTCGTGGTGGTTGTGGTATTCCGTCAGGCGATGCTGCCTCGCGCGCTTCCCAGGCCTGAAGAACGAGGCGCGCGATGACCACGAATATAGACGATTCATTCGCCACGCTACCCACGCTGCGCGCCTCGTAGTTTTCACTCATTGCTTCCCAGATCGCAGTGGTTTGTTTCGCCGATCGTCTCCGCAGATCTTGGAGAATGTGTATGTAGGCGGGTAGCGGGAAGTACATGAGCAGAAACCACCGATATCCCACGGTGAGTGGGGAGGCCATCAGTCTGGTGTCCGAGCCGAGGACAGTAAGGGCATGGTCTAGAGCCTTGTCCAGCGCGGATTCTGTCGGCTTTTCGCGAGCTTTTGCCTGTTGGGTGTAGTATTCGAGGAGATAGTTCTTGGCCACTGTCCCACGTACCGTCCAGAGAACCATGTACTGCAGAGGATTGTCGAGGCTACAGGAGGCGAGATACTTGCGCTCTATAGTATTCTCGAACTCGGCCATGTCGCTGGGATGCTGTGATGTGCCCACCATGCGATGGAGGAGGGGATTCGTGAGGTCAAGATGAAAGGGACTATGACGGATAAAGTCTGCAATCTCACTCCGAGCCACAGTAAAGATTGCCTCGGTCGGTCGGTCGTGTACGGCAGGCATTGCCGTCATCTCGGGTCGGAGATCAAAGTCGTGTATGTTGGCTGGTGGCCGACAGTCCCAGGTTGGTTCTAGTGGAGCTGTTCGGTAGTCGAACATCTCGCAAATGCGGCTATCGAACAGGATGAGAGACCACCACAGCCGGCGGCGCATCTCCCCTTCCAACGCCGGGTAGCGAGCATTGGCCGCTTCTTGATGTAGGCACATACGGCGCGCGATGCGGATAGCCACAGCTAACATGGAGGACAACGACCGGGGATCTGTATCTTGACGTATAGACACCTTTTCGAGATCAGTATTTGCAAAACTAAGAGATGATCTTATGCACCGACCAGGTAGAGAAACAGCGCAGTCAAACTGTCGCGATCGGGTGATCGAAAAGCATCACAGCGCCGCAACGCCTGCTGGCAAGCGAGCTGGTAGCGACCTATTTTCTCTTTGCGAGTAGCGCCGAGCACCTTCCGGCAGTCCTCGTCCGTGCAACTCAGCAGAGCCATGCAGTAGATGCTGAACATTAAGGCCTCCAGTGCCGGAGGGACCCGAGCTAAATCGGCTGCGGCGTCGATGATGCGGGACTGCAAGGTTGGCGTGTGGGTGACCTTGAGCAGTGGGTCAATGTTATCCAGATACGTCTGCCAAAGTCGAAAGATTTGAGCCTGGTCTGGGTGCGTGGCTGCAAGATCCATGTCGGTCGCTGCAGGGCCGAACAAGAGAGAATCATTCGGTTCACGCTGGTACATCTGATTCCAGACAGTCGTAATCACGCTTTGATTTACATCCTGGCCGAGACCACCATGGGTTGCCTCATCGTCATGGTCAGGGTCCCTTGCATCCGCTGCCTGGGGGGTACATCAGTCCAGTCATCCCGATCTCAATCTGCGACTTGCATTACCCTTTGATTCATGGCATGCCACAGGTTTCTATATGAGATATGAGCTAGCTGCACTAGAGATTTGCTTTTGTTCTGTAGCGGTGAAGGAACCTACACTGCTCTGGGCTTCGCATCCGATCGTCGTTCTAGCTCGGACCTGCATGAGCTTGGCTCCCTCTCACCGGGTGAGGTCGGGTCATCCGGCGAAGGATGTAACGGCTGAAAAGGGATGTTGTTGTCGCGTAGAAGGTCCTCATAGTAACGGAGACGCTCTAGGAGGTCGCGCTCGGCGAAGCGTCGACGTCGCTGGCGCGTAGCCAGCACACACTCAGCGCCCGCGCGAAGGCAGTTGGCACAGGGCGATTTGCGATCGCATCTGATCTTGCGTTGCTGACAAAGCACACAGGATAAGACTCGGTGTGGCTTGGAGCCAGAAGCGGTGGGGGGCGACTCTGCGGGGGTGGACATGACAGACAACAACGACCATTCTTGGGAGACAAACGGATGGGCGCCGTCAATGTGATGGGTTGTAGACGAAAGAGAGAGTCCGAGGCAGGCGCGACGCCGGCCGCCGGAGATTATGGGCTGCGGTGGCAGCCTGAGGCATCCAGCTGCTGCCTTGCTCGGGACTTGGAATTCCCGAGGCTGCTCAGCATCTTTCACCACCTTCTGCCCTTCGATGATTTATGTTCAATCTCAGGATTGAGCCATCAAATTCACCTAGATCCATGATACATAACGGATTTTGAGATGTAGAAACCACCTGCATGGCCTTACATAACTGGAACTAGAGGTAAGAGCTATAATTCTACTCGACAGACTGCAAATTAACTCCTGGAGAACATCTAAATATACTCTCAAAAGGAAAGGATGCCCAGCTCACGTACCAGGTACTCATAGCTATAGGGTGCCGACGTGAAAGGGCTTTGTGTTCCCGGCACGGATAGGGTCAACATCCCGAGGTCAAAGCTTAAGCTCTCATACATGAGTAATACTGGTATGTCCGAGAGGTAAATCACCCCCAGATAAGCAGTAGTACTGTACTTGAGGCTGCCAATGAGCAAGAGAGCCAAGCAGATGTACGTGGCCTGGGGTGACTCAATTACAAAGCTCGATGCCTCGTTGGAGGACGCTGTGAGTCAGCGGAGGTCGGCCTTCACATGGCAGCGCCACAGACAAGGATCCATACTTGCTTCTGGGTCCTACGCACTCGTAGCCACTGTTCAGGCCTATGGGGTGTTGGTGATAGGGCTGCAACGATGCGCCTGCAGGCAGTAACAATGCGAAGTGTGGCTGAGGAGGTGGCGGTGGTCCTCGGGCTTGACTTCTTGGTCTGGCAGCTCAAGCCGATAGTGGCTCGGGTCTGAGTCACGGTGCGCTCTCATTGCGCCGCGAAAGGCCTAGCGCGGCATTATCTCCGAGCGCAGTCAGAAGTCCGAGGCTCGGGAAATACGAATTCCGCCTTATCTCCGACCGGCAGCAGAAAGTGGCGAGTGAATGCATCCAATGCATCCCAGGCTGGCAACAAGCGTTACGACGACTATATCGCGGTGGCGAAACTCTATCAAAACATCCAGCCTGGTCACCTTGACGACAATCTATAAAAGCTGTAAAAATCCCGGGCTGATGATGACGATCTCCATCCCCCAACACTTCATTCCATTCATCCCTTAATCACAATACCTTCTCTTCCTCTACATCAATTCACTACTACCATATCTCTCCTTAAAACAACAACGACGAACGAACAATATGGCTTCGATACGCCAACTCAACCAAACTGCTCCCTTCTGGGACTTTATTGCCGAGATTGAAGAACGCGGGTTCTCCCACCACCATGATCACGACAACGATGCCACCGACAATGAAGAGCAGTGGCACGGTCGAGGAGGTCGCCGTGGATGTCGTGGCCCTCACCACCGCCGCCACCGCGAGCCCACCCCGGAAGACGACGAAGACGACGAAGAAACAATCCACGAAGTAGAGCTAGAGGAATCATCCTCGGATAGCTCCGACGAAGAGCACGATGAGCCCCGCGGCCCAAAGCCACACCACGGCCGCAAGGGTCACGGAAAGCACGGCGGATTCCACGGCAAGGGACATGGCGGTCCTGGTCGTCGTCGCCACAGCCCCGGACCAGGTGGTCCCAGAGGCTTCGGACCCCGAGGCGGCCCTGGGCCTTTCTCGGGTCATCGAGGTCCCCACGGTTTCGGGGGCCCCAGGGGTAAATTTGGCGGTCACCACTTTGGCCCCCGCGGCGGCTGCGGTCCTCGCGAAGATGTCGACTTCCTTGAGCCCTTCGGCCCTCACAGAGGTCACCACGGCGGATTCGGTGCCCGTGGTGGTCATCACGGACCGCACCCGTACTGGGGAGGACGCAAGCACATGCGCGGATTCAAGCATGGCGGCCGATGTGGTCCTCCCCCGCCTCCTTCGGGCTTCTTCGGACCCTGGAGCCGATTCGGATTCGACAACAAGAACAACACCGAGTTTCAGCCCGAAGTGGATGTCTACGATACCACCGACGCTTTCCTCATTCACGTCTCCCTCCCCGGTGCCAAGAAGGACGCGGTGGAAGTCAAGTGGGATCCGCGCAAGTATGAACTCAGCATCTCCGGTGCCATCGAGCGCCCTGGCGACGAAGAACTGCTGAAGGCCCTGGCGCTGGACGAGCGTCGGGTGGGTGCCTTCGACCGCAAGGTGCGCCTGGGCAGTGCTGCCCACCCGGTCGAACTGAATGCCGATGAAATCACGGCGGAGATGGAGAATGGGGTCCTCAGTGTGCGGTTGCCCAAGGTGGAATCGGATGTGGTGGTGGTGACCAAGGTTGAAATTCAGTAATTGGCGCTGCTTGTCGGGTTACTTGCTATGAAACTGGGGCGTTTTGGGGATTCTTGACATACTTCTGGCTATAGTGTTTTGTGTTTAATTTACGATGTCTTTTTGTCGCAGCATGATGCATCTTCGGAGAGAACTGCTAAGCGTAGTTCGTAGCCTGTATCCCAGCAGAAGCTTCTGAGTGTAGACGGCTCGTAGTGTAATTTCCCGTGCGAGCATGTGATGAAGATTGACTTTGACGAGCGTGGAGGTTTCATCCTCTGGGAAGTTTGTCGGAGTAAGGTAGGTAGACATGGTACTAGGGACCCAACACCGCACCAGGTCGTATATATGAATCTATTGGATATTACACTGGTGCGCTGATAATTGATACGAACCCTCCAGAGGCTTCGGTCCCTCCTTCGACTCCATTCCTCATGTATGCACAATCCTGGTCGTCTTACTATGCATCACTAGCCACATTTAGCGTACTCGGTTCGCCATGCAGAGTCTCGGAGTCGGAGGCATCGGGGCAGGAGGCTCGTATCGCGCCACGTGCCGAGTCCCATTCATGGCAAGATACGCGGTTCGTTCTCACGCTGCATCAGATCTCATCTTGGTTATCAGCCAGGAAAGGAAGGTACATAGAAACCCCACCGGGGACCCTCCGATCCCCGACAACACGAGGCTCTAGAGTGGAAATCACTTTAAATTGCCCTATTTCGGCTCCGACTCCTCGGGAAGTATAGTATAGGATACTACTAGTATATTGGTTGATACACAGACTGCGGTGAAGGTGTCACTGGGGAGAGTCCGGCCTGTTCGACTGTGCTCCCTAACCCATGGAGGTAAGCTTCCT
Organism: Aspergillus aculeatinus CBS 121060; assembly: GCF_003184765.1. NCBI lineage: Eukaryota > Fungi > Ascomycota > Eurotiomycetes > Eurotiales > Aspergillaceae > Aspergillus > Aspergillus aculeatinus. Next base: position 64,406 of record NW_020291506.1, read on the forward strand.
GGTGGCTGATGGCGCAAGCAGAGCAATATGGGTCATCTTCTCGTAATTGCCAGCGATAGATAGCAATTTGCGAGCCGTTTCTGCAGCGCGACACACCGGTGCTGCAGACGATTGTCCCGCTTAGCCTAGATTCGGGTTAGGGTGGAGCGAGACCCCTGTCATGCAGGGACAGCAAAGCTGCCGACAGAGTCTCACTCCCCCATTTTATCCAAGGCCCGGCATTTGAAACACGAGAACGTTCTGCAGCAGGTCCGGGTGATTGGCGTAACCACTCCCTGTGGAGGCTTGGGCATAGCGAACCGCTGCGATCTCTCCCTCCTTCATAATGCCTCATTCTTGGCGGAGTTGGGGCTATAATTGCCGTTAGATTGATAGCAGATTGTCCCCGCATTCACCCGTCATTTCGTAATACGGGACATCTGATGGAGAATGTAAGACAGAGGGATACTGCTTTAGGGTTGGGCGGTTCTGCTAACCAGCAATCAAACGTAAATGGGCGAGCGAGATGACATCCCGCCGGGGCAAAGTGGTTGGAGAAGGGGACAAGGGACTCAAGGGAGTGGCATAGGGTCCATTTTCCCAATGAGGGTTATTTAGTGCGAATTAGTGCACCTTCATACGGGCTTGTTTGTCAAGTGCAGTGGTGGTGTGCAGTGGCAGCTCATTCGAGAATCCACTATCAATCTAATTTGCGGAAGGTGATTGGATGGATCGGTACAACTGGAGATATTGAGTGGGGAAGAGCAACCCTGAACACGGCGCGACTTCCTCCGGGCGCTCGGTTGGCACGGCGCGGCACTGCCAAGCCCGACCAGTCAGAATCCCATAAGCAATCCATAATCCGTGCTCCGTATAGGGAGTCACCAGCGCAGTGCAATACTGTAGCCCTAACCCCGGCTCATCGTAGTCCATCTAGTCCCTCTAGTCCCTCTCCAGGCTGCAGCCAAGACTTCTGCGATACGAGATCCCAGTCGCTTCGAGATGAGTAGATGGTTGACAATCATGACCCAATGCTGAGCATACCCTTCCTGTTCGGAGACACCAAGGGCTTCCAGATGGCAGATGCCCAGGTATAAAGAGGCCCTCATCGCCCAGGCAAATAGAGAATCATCAGAGACTCATCACTCCGAGAATCCCAGCAAGCAAAGACCAAGCCAGTCCAGCAGCACCTTCTCAGCTTCAAAATGCGTTTCAGCAACATTCTCGCAGCCCTGGCTCTTGGAGTCTCCTCTGTTCAGGCGTGGAACCGTATCGACAAGGACAATGCGGTAGGTCCTGACAAGAACGCCCTTGTGGTTCGCAATTTGAGTGTCTGACACTTCTCTCCAGGCCCTCCTCGTGATTGACCACCAGGTCGGTCTGACCCAGCTGGTGCGCGACTACAGCACCAACGACTTCCGCAACAACATCATTGCCCACGCTGCCATCGGCAAGGCCTTCGACCTGCCCACCGTCTTGACCTCCTCCTCCGACACTGGCCCCAATGGTCTTCTCCTCAAGGAGATCACCGACATGCACCCCAACGCCACCTTCGTCCGCCGCCAGGGTGAGGTCAACGCCTGGGACAATGCTGAGTTCCGTGCTGCCGTCAAAGCCACTGGCAAGAAGCAGCTGATCATCGGTGGTATTGTCACTGAAGTTTGTAAGTCGCCCTCTATCGATATATAATCTGAGACATCGGGAGGCTAACGATCCCAGGCACCGCTTTTCTGGCTCTCTCCCTGATCGATGAGGGCTACGAGGTGTATGCCAACACCGAGGCTAGCGGTACCTTTGATGCCAAGCTCGCCATCGATGCCAACCGCCGCATGGAGAAGGCCGGTGTCACTCTGATGGGCATCTTCGGCATTGTCTGCGACCTCATGCGCGACTGGCGCAACACCCCCGGCCTGCCCGAGCTCCTCCCCTGGCTCGACCAGTAAGTTCTGGACGATCCTATCGAATCTTGTTCTGTGGTGCTAACGACCCCTGCAGGTACCAGTTCGCTTACGGTCTGGTTGCTCGCCACCACGCTGGTGCCATTGTCAACGGTACCCTGGCTGCCGTCGAGGAGACCCTGATCTAAACCTCGTCCGCGCCACTCGGGCACTCCGAGGCTGATGGCCTGTAGAGCAAACCTGGCGAAGGTGGCTTTAGTCTTCGTGGGTGCCCGACCGCTGCCCCCTTGTCAAGATAAGCCTTGGACTTGGTTCTAGTGGCTTTGGTTGTGGTCTCGGGTGTTCGAACTATAATACAGTCTTGTAATAGAGAATGGAGTGATTTTTTGAAAATTTGGTCGATGACAGCTGACAGCCAATTCACTAATGCACACGTGAGAAGCTTGTAAGCCAGGATCCGGAACCGTTAGGTTCAGGGACTCTTCCGTACCCTTCCGGCTACTCTAATCCACTCAACCTTTCCTAAATTTCCAGGATAATATTTCCGCTCCAGATTCTGGCACGGACTGTAGTATAACATGGCCAGTATGTCTACCTCATGACTGAGGGGTTGTTCTCCTGTGATGAGTTGAACCGAACTTCTGCCAAAAAGAAAATGGAAAAGAAATTATAACAATATGGAACATGGCAGAATCGCGTTTAGGCCGAGATTCAGGCCCAGTGCCCCATGTTTGGAGATTCGGATTGTTTTCCATAACCCTACTCCGAAACATGAAGAACAAAGTAAGATTGATCATCATGAGAGGTTCACTTCATCTTTCCAGAGACCTGCCAAGATCGTTGCAGATGGTCAACCAACCACATATCAGAGTCTCCAAGTCCGCTATCTCCGCTATCGCCGACTCACGTCTCACTCCTAACTCACAGTAAGTTACTCTTCATTATCCTCATATAATCAACTTTAAGTGATTGTCATCTACATCGACTGCATACGCACGAATCACAAAGTCAAATACTTCAACATGCACCTGGAGTTCATCGACGGCAACACTGCCATCTCAGCCACCACCCGAAAGCGCATCCGTAGCCATGTGGCTCGAGGCAAGAACGCGGGGAGACGCCTCGCACGGCCGTCCCGGCTGAACAAAGCCCATATCGATCCTCCGACTTACTTCCGTATCCCTGCCCTTCTTCAGAGTCAGAATACCAAGGAACATCAAGAGGCTATCTGCGACATCGAAAGACCCATCACGAGCGGTTTAATCTTCCCGGTGGAGATGGAGCCACAAACTCGGGACATCGCACACAAGGGTATGTCCGATCTACAGAGCAGTGGCACCAATGGCATGTTAACGGTCTCTAGCGTTTGACTTCATCCGTGACCTACGCGGTGCTCCTGGGTTATTTCACATCGTTGAGGAACCAAGCGCTCCTTTAATTTGGGTCCAATACATGTTCCTCGACGCCGCGTGTGAGTGATCTGGTCATTTTGACTTGGCCATCGAGAACGCTGACGGCGAGCAAGACTTCCATTCAGTCATCGCCACGTGTCTGTGGATTGTACCGGGACTCATATCCGAGCAGCACAGAGTCACCGAGGCTTCGCGCCATTTATTACACACTCTACGCCTCGTCAACGGCCGGCTGGCCGGCGCAAACTCCACCTCGGATGACACCGTAGCGGCCGTCGTGGGCATGGTGCACTACGAGCGACACCAGGGGCAATTCCGACGCGCTCTCATTCACACCCGAGGGCTGCGGCAGATGGTCGACCTGCGTGGCGGGGTTCTAGAGTTGGGATGTGAGCTGGCAAGGAAGATATTTCTGTATGGGTTGGCAAAGCTGGCTGTGATACGTTCCGCTGACTAGCATTCAGGTGTGATATCGAATGTTCGTTCCAGCTGGGCTGTGAGCCCTTGTTTTCTGTTGAAGAGGTCGATGCTGTGACTTTTTCAGCAAATGACTCTGTGTTGAGACCCACTCCAACGACATCTGGAGCCGTCCCTCAAGAATTAAATCCATGTCTAGCCCCGCTGCTACGACATGGAATGCATATTGCACTTGTGTACAACACCATTGGAACCGGTAAACGACCGAAGCTTACATATTATTCTCATTTCGATCTCGTTCTATCCTTCGGCTATCGGCTGTTACAATTCAGTCCATTGCAGGGACCGCGGCCAGTTAGTCATCTGGACGATGTCATTCACCTTGGCTTGATAATCTTTCTCTGCACTTTCATTCGACGACTGGATCGTGGCATCGCTGACAACAATCTACTTGCGAAACTACTTGTATCTGTGGCCGAGAGGGTGGAGACCGATCGTGGAACACAGGAAGCACTGCTGTGGGCTCTGCTTGTCGGCACAGCATCTATCTTCCAAAGGGATATCCCGGAGTGGTTTACGGCGAGGGTTGTAACTCTTATGCGGAGTCTGGGGCTTACTACCTGGGAAGATACTCTATACTTACTTCACCAATATCCATGGGTCAATGCCCTTCACGATGAGCCTGCCCGAGGGCTTTGGCAAAAAGTGTCTCCGTCTTCTGATACATGATTATTGAACTAATAAAAGATAATCATATTGATGACAAAGCTATGAGCAAGATAGCGCATCCTGATACTTGAGAGGTTCTCTAAGTAATGGATATCCGGCACAGTCTTCTTCGCAATGATGCCCGACCATTCAACTACTGCCTCAGCATAGCTTCCACACATCCCGGCTCAACCGACTCCAGCACCTCCGCCAGAGCATTCCACATTCGTTTCTGCATTGCTTTCCCTTCTTCGTCGGTCACCCAGTCGGGAATATCCTTCCTGTATTCGAGCATCAGCGCAGTTCCTGAGATAAATGTCAACATGCAAATCTTACTCGCCCATCTCGCACGAATGGAGAAGACACCCATGGGATTCCCTCCCCGCCACCGCACCATGCAACAGCGTCCGACTCCCATCTTCCGCCGTCCGCCCGTAAAGCCGATGCATATCAGTGATCTGTGCCTTGCGGTCCGACGGAACATTACGGATCAGTTCAGTCGTGCAAAGCCCGGGACAAACAAGGTTGAAGACCACCCCCGTGCGCTCGACGGGCAGCATAGTCGCGAGGTGCTTCAGGGCCAGGATCTCCATCAACTTCGACAGGGGATAACTACCGCATGCATTAGCTTGGTCCTTCTCTTCATCAGATCACAAACAGTGACTGAACAGTAAGAAGACACTCACCTCTTAGCCTGCAACCCCTCATCTCGTTCAATCCCCACCAGCGGATCCTCCCAGATCCCCTGCCACTCCTCCTGGGCTGTGAACCCGATCCGACTTGTCACCATCACCACCCTGACCAGCCCACCACCACTCCTCTCCGCACTCTCCCGCATCTTCCCCGCCAACAGCACAGCCAACAAGAATGTCCCCAGCACATTGACCGTCACAGACAAGAGATGGCCCTCCGCGCGGACAGGGCCCATCATCGCCACCGCCGCATTCTCGATCACCGCGTCAATGCGCTCCAACTCTGCAATGGCCCGCTGCGCAAACGTCTTCACCGAATCAAAACTGCTGAGGTCGAGGTGCCACACCTCCACCACGCCGGGACGAGTGGTACCGTTCTCGATCGCGTCTTTCGCCCTCTCGCCAGCCTCGAGACTCCGGACTGCCAGGATCACCTTGTCGGCTCCGAGCGCGACGAGACGCTTGGCTGCTTCCAAGCCGAGGCCGGTGTTCGCCCCGGTCACGATGTAGGTTCTCCCTGAGATGGCCTCGGGGGTGGCGAGGAGGGGGAGATTGCGGCGTTGGGTCGAGACAATTTCGTCGACGGACATTGTCACTTCGTCTGTATCTTGCTTTGCTCCCGGGGAATGTAGATCTAAAGGGAAAGGAGATTGGCGTTGATGGCTGTTAGTCCACCTGAATGGAAGCGGTTTCTCGGAGTCGACATGCTCTTTATACCCATGGTCGGCGGTGCGTCATGTTTGCTATGCTTGATCGGAGTTTACGGAGTATGTGATTTCAAAGAATAGTAATGATTTCAAAGATGTTCTTAAGTCCGACACAGCATTGGATCTTGGGGTTTAACATCAGTATCTCCATCAAGGTGACGATGTTGGTTGACACTCCAGGTTCGACCACTGGGAGAGTAGTGTCCTAATCGGGTTAGCTGGGGGATCCGCGGGCGCCCCCCGTGGGTTCGAGCGGGGCAACTTTTGGCCACTGGCATCGGGTCATGACTCAGCTTTGGCACCTTCAGGAAGATTGATACTCCGGGCTAGTTCGAAGATGACCGTACTTCTGTCACGTGAGCTTGCGGTTCACCTCCAGCTCTTCAAGGTTTGTACTCGGGATTCCTCAAGCCCTCAACAAAAAAAAACAAAACCCCGACTTTTGAGAAGAAGGTACAATGTCAGCTTTCAGATTCACTGGTCAAGATCTAGATAACAACCTCGTTAGCTCTATAGCCTCTCTTCTGAATGCTGCCGGCGTTCTGAATCTACTCTGGTGAATCATCATGAGTTGCGCAAGCAAAAGGTGGCATTGCTTACCCTTTACCTAAGATAGTAAGGGCAGGCATTGACATACGTACTTCCCAACCATCGCCAAAAATGTTTCGGGAATGGATCCAAGTGGTGGGATGCCACTTCTCCAGCTGCGTACGACAAACCCTTGAATCCACATCGATCAATATAGGAAGCAAAGAAAAGAAGGAGGAAAACAGCGCAGAAACAAAGTAATGCGACCGGGGAAGCTACTCAATAGCCTCCCGCGTAAGCATGCGGCAATGATCCACTATGTCACATAGGACGATCCCACGGATGCTCAGACACGCTCTGTATATGCACAGCACCCCCATGCTCTAATCGAAATGTGCAAGGCATCTCAGCCTGAATAATTACACTATACACGGTCGGGTCGACCCAAACTGTACACTCCCCTCCCACAGAAATCAATACCCCTCCTGGTCGTTCCAGTACAGCGTCCCGTGCTGCACCTCGCCGGTCGGCTTGAGCTCCCAGCGCAGGACCAGCCGCGTCCACTGCAGCAGATGGCTGGCCACCTTGATGTGGCCGACGTCCGTCGGGTGGTTCTTGGGGTTGATGTCGTTGTGCTGCAGGATGCCGTCGGTGTTGAGGTAGTGCACGAAGGTCCAGCGCAGGTCCTTGAAGTACTCGTACACCCGGATGATCTCGTCCTTGTACTGGATCGTCGACTTGTACTCCGTGCCGACTTTCTGGAAGGGACCCCATTGCGACTGGCCGACCGTTAGCGGCAGTCGACCGACATGAGCAAATCGGCAGGTGGTTTGCTTACCATAAGAACGATTTCGGCTTTGGGCCACACGCGATGGATCTCCTCGACCATGTCGACGTACGCTTGGTAGAATTTGTCGCCGGGCACCTCGTTCGGGTGGCGCCAGTCGTTTCCGCCCATCTGGATGAACACCAGGTCGGCGGGTTGCTCGGCCGAGTTGTCGAAGGCGGGAGGGTTGTCGCCGTAGAATTGGTGGGCACGGGCTCCGGGGTCGGAGGCACGGTTCCACCACCAGGTCTGCAAGTGTTAATTCCGGGTAAGTCTGGGGACGGCGTGCAGTTCGAAGATTGGGGAAATACCATTCCGTGGACGCCACCGCCGTAGCATTGCATGTCAGCCAGGCAGACACCGGGGTAGGCCTAGATTAGTAGGATGAGTAAGAGTGTGCGTGTGCGGTTTGAGGGGCCTATTAAGAGAGGGTTCAACTGACAGTGATGGTAAACTCAGCATCTCCGAGTCCAACGCCGTAGAGGAAGGACCAGGACGACAAGGTCTCGTAGGTGGCATATTGACCCCCGGCCAGCCTGTTCGGTCAGTACCTGAACACGCAAGCATCCACCATGTACACTCACGAGCCTCCGATGATTTCCACCTTTCTCTTGTAGGGAGTGGGTTTCGTGATGTAGGCGTCCTTCGCAACGGAAACGCCCGCCAACTGGACTGTGCAGGGGATAAGCAGCGGAACGGCATGCGCGCAGAGACAAACTTATCCTATGCCCCAATTCGTCACTGGCAAGTTGTCAGCCTCCAGGTTCTGCACGGCACAGGCTTATCCGGTTCGCGCACCTCGCATCTCAAACACATTGCTCTTGGTGTCGACGCCATCGGTGAAGTCATCGGGCCCGATGAACTGGTAGGTCGCATCGGCTGTCACGTTCGAAAATCGCCAGTCCAGAGACCCAATTCTGTAGTATTGTAGTTGGTATCGCGGGATGATCGAGAGTGAAGGAGGTAGGATGAAAAGGGGGAGTATACCGATAAGCGACGAGGGCGCCGTTGGAGGTACTGGGGCCGAAACTTAGAGCTAACTGGAATGTGGAGTCGCAATGCGTCAGCCCTTTTTCTGTCTTCTTCCACGGTCGGCACGGTCGGTCGCGGGGAGGATAGAAACCTTACCTTGTTGCCGGAAAACTCAACCTTGATCCCAGGGGCTCTAGGCGCAGAGAGGCAGAGAGTTAGTGACCTTGAGTCCGGCGCATGCCATTTTTCACGGAAAGAACAGAAAAACCCACGACCACCCTGGTCTTAAATTAGCCACCAACTAGAGCGATTGAGGTATTTCCCACCACTCGAGGTGGACTCACAGGAAATGTGCTGGCTATCCCAACGGCCTTTGTAGGCAATCTCCGGAACCCCCGCGTCGTAGTTGCGCCAGGAGTCATCGAGTTTGATGGGGGACTGTTGGCCGGGGTAAGGGTCCTCGCGTGGCTGGCCATTCTGCAGAATGGTGGCAGCCACGGGCCAGACCCGGAGGAAGAGGAGGAGCAAAATGGGGGCGAATCTCATGGTGTGCACCAGCAGCCTCGGAGGGAGGGAAACTTGACGGTCACAGGCAGAGAAGACTCATGATAAATGATAAAAGAGCAGAGCACATGCGAACGGGGGTCGAACAGAATTAACGGTCAGGGGCGACCAGCGCACTCACTTGCACCAAATTCCGCCCAGCCCAGCCAAGCCCACGGCCAAGGCTGCATTTCCCCAGCAGGGCCAGCACTGATGATGACTGGTGGCTTGCCGCCGATTTCCGCGCCATGCCCGCCCATTATGAGGTGATCGCTGACCCTGATTCGCTGTCATACGCAGTCCCTTGATGCCTCGGCGCTAAGGCGTTAAATACCCACAAACATAGCAAACACCGTCATTCATCCTTCACTGGGCCCTCATAGGCTGGCGCGTTGTATGTCGACTAGGTAGAAGTATAGGACCATTCGATTCAAGGTTCCAAGTTCATGGTCCACGCATCTGTGCTTCCTTTCAATGTCATCTCTCAATCTCTCACTTGATAACAGCTTCAGTCCCTTCAAGTCACTTTATCCACCTACTATTCCCATACCGGCATATATCATCATCCATCATATCATCATCCATCTCATACCTATCTCACCGAAGTACTAGTTCTCTAATTCTCCCACATCTTCCCCGCTACACCAACCACACTTCGCTTACCTCACTACTGGATTCAAAACATCTACTCAAAAAGTCCTTCAAATATGAAAGAAGAGAGTGACAAGAGCCTGAGACCTGCTAAGCAGATTCGCATCTCCCAAGATGAGGGCAACAAGTAAGCATTCTCCCCCCATCTATTTACTAGGCACTAATCGCAACGCAAGATATGAAGGGGCTTGCTTGACGATCATGGTGGGCCCCGGAACAAGTCGCTACACCGCGCATGAGAAGATGGCTCGTGCATCTTCGCCCTACATCGACAAACTCCTGCGGGAGCGCACCACGCGCATCATCGATCTCCCTGGCGAGGAGCCTGCGATGGTGGCCATGTATGTGCACTGGCTCTACCATCGCACGCTGCCCGTGATCTGCGACCAAGCCCAGCAGGAGTACCTCCATCTGATCAAGGCATACGTCCTGGGGCTCAAACTACTCGACACCCAGTTTCAGGATACCGTGGTCGATGCTATTGTTGAGCAGAGACAGTCCAGCTCCCAGGATGGCAAAAGTCCCGCTCCCAGCCGCGAAGCGATCAAATACGCCTACTCTCACACTTCTTCCTCGGCCCCAATCCGTCGACTCCTAGTGGATATCACCGCAAACCGCACAACTGATCCCAAATGGCTTACTTCCACTGAGAACGATATGCCTAGGGCGTTTCTTCTGGAGCTGGTCGCCAAGCTGATGTGCCGCCGTGCGACGAAGAAGGAGCCTCTCGACCCCTCCGTTTATCATAAGCACGCGCGTGTCTCCAACAATGCATCTCAGGCAGAGGACGATTTGGGACTTCAGGATCAATCAGGTACTTGGGCCATCCATATGTATAAGGCAGCACACTCACATCTTTGCACGACAGGAATCTCCCAACGAGATTTCTCGGGTTCACGATTCGGGATATTCGCGAGGAAACGTAACCTTGATCATATTATCTCGGCCAACCGAGGGCTCGTGTGATGCACTTTTGGGAAGATGTTACAATGCACATGGGGTTGGGGGTTTTTTTTGGGATCATAAGGGAATACGGTTCTGAAATGATAATAAGGTTCTTGCTCTCATATGCCAAGCGGTACCAAAGGGCTTAAGTGACGTGAAATGACAATACCAGTTGACCTTCTTGGTCGGACAGTCGCCCAGTAGATTCACTTTCTCTGCGATTATGGATTGAGAGTCTATGCCTTGTTTCATTCCAGAACTGTAGCTTTGTAAATAGAGCCCTCCAACCGGCCAACAATGGTAAGTCTTTGTGCTCAGTATGTGAATTTTAATCGCCCTTGAGTGCGATCGATCTACCGCGACCAGAGAATGTTGCTGCTGGTACTTCTCTTTTACTCTCTTTGCCTACCTTCCACATATGAAGCAGACGGGACAGAAAGATCAACAGACTTAGACTTGAGTTCAGTCATTGCAGTGTCCTTGTTTGCAGCATCATTCACTGAGAAATGGTTCGACTCACCCGTTCAACTGTCCAAGACGACGTTGTAAGCACAGAAGGACCGTGCATCGGTACTGAGCAATGTGGACGGAGGGCGAAGAGTGCAGTCGAAGCATGGGTCAACAGTGGAGTCGTGGACAGGACAGTGGGGCATTCAATTTCCCTGGATTTCTTCCGTACCGGTCGGGGTGAGTGAAAGTCCACCAGGGAGATAAGCAAGTAAACTCCGGGAGTGAGGTTGTCACGCCCTGCCTTTGAACTTTGACCTATTCGCATTTTGGAATGACATGTAGGATGTAGCTTGTTCATGTAGATACAGACGGACAGAAGCTGGACGGCAGGATTGCCACACTGTAGTAAGGCAGAGCCAGACATCGTTGCGTGGGGAAAAAAACCAACAGCAAAAAGGTATGACAAGAGTGGGATTCGAACCCACGCCACTTGCGTGACTAGGAATGTTGCTCGTTGGAGCGAACATGGATGATCAGGTTGCCTGACCCTAGCGCCTTAGACCGCTCGGCCATCTTGCCTTGGTGACAGAAGGGCCACTTGTTTGATTTTATAACGCGCACATCACGTAGATATCCTTCGCACCTGGGTTCTGTCCAGCATCAGCACAATATCCCTGCAAAACACTAGTGATAAGCTATTATCACATGGAGGCGATATGATGTGTCTCTGGAGAGCTCACCAGGCCACTCTAATGTGCCTTATGATTGATGGCGACCGGGTCTAGAGGTACCCTGGTCCGGGGCTGTAGCTGGGGTCAGATATATATCTAGCCGCCTGTCATACCAGCGTCCCTTCCCGAGTTTCAACAGCAGCAATGGCCATGTTGTCATCATCCACAAATGATTTGTCCCCAGACATCAACCAACAAAAGAGATTCCAGCCACAACTTCATAATCCCTCAACAAATGTGTCCGCCCCGCTACCATAACCGTTGGTAGATGAACCCGGATTTCTGGCAGCGCTGCGACGCTCCCCATGACATGAGCTTACGAGATTCGTCCTTCCACCAAAATAAGCTCGAAAGGCCTGAATGGAGCAACTGAGAAGATGGCGGTTGGCATGAGCCAGTTCCCTGGGTCGAGTGACAAGGCCGAGGAACACCGACAGCCTGTCAGCCTGTACCAGCGAGCCGGGACTGCTAGATCGCGATGGATTGGTGTCACCAGTCCGACTCCGATGAGTAAACGTCTCCATTGAGGACGAAGAACGCTATAAAGACCAAGACCACTGCAAAGCCTCGCAGAGAACCAAGCTACTGCTCATCGAAATCTCGACCCTCCCGAGCTTAGCTGTACCCTCATTGAATTCCCCCTTCACTGCTGCATCATCCGACATGCCCGTTCTCCCCAAGCTTGAAGGCTCAACATTCGACGCCGACCTCCGCGATCGGCACATCATCTACGACTACGCGGCCCACGACGGCAACGGCAACCCGGAGAAATGGCGCTACGAGATCTGGTTCTTCAACGAAGACCGGGTGGTCTACGCCATCCACGGCGGCCCGATGGCCGGCCGCAAGAACTTCCAGGCGGCAACGTATCAGTGCATCCGTCCCGGCGAGCTATGGCAGGTCAACTGGTTGGAGGAAACGGGGACGATTTGCTCCTTGGTGTTCGATATCTCGAGCCGACGCTTGAGTACGCTGCTGGGCTTCTCGCAAGGCCACTGGACCCAGAACGAGGCTGCGCATGGCGACAAGCGCAACTTGGAGGATTTTGTCCGCTGGCGCGAGTTGGCGAGGATTGGATCGTCGCAGGCGGACCGAGTGATGTTGAGTGAGCAGGCTGTCATCCTGCAGGATTTCCACGGAGCGGGGGAGCTCGAGCCGATTGATCCGTCCTGGCCAACGCTGTAAGTGGCTGGACGTGGCGCCAAGTGGCTGGATTTATGCATACCTGGTACTGTACACACTAACCTAATGCTGTACGGTATGATCCAAGTACACCCGATAGGTCAACTCTGGTCATGCAATATGATGTACAGTACCGTAGATGATGCTGTGTTCATAAATGCCCAAGCCCGCTTTCGATCCGGACAAGCTTTGGTAAGCCCACCAAGGATCAACTCGCACGTATAAGCAGCAATTCTGATATCTATGAGCCATATCGCCGACCTGCATGTAAGCTCTACGTCCATTGTGACCTGTCATACAACAGAGACATGGCAGAGTCCCGGCACCATATCCGGCGCTGGAATGCACGATCCATGATGATCCTGGACCAACGCCTCGGGGTTTCCGGCTTTCGGCGCCTGCAAACCCCGCCTTTGCCTACTATATAAAGAACATACCAATCGGTCCCTGCTGCAATCAACAGACCATTGCAATCCGTCCTCAGCAAGAATCTACTACTCGATTCGAGCGAAAAAAAAATGTTGTTCATCATCGGTGTTGTACTTGGCTGCTTGCTTGTCGTGGGTGTCCATGCTTTGAAAACGCCCGACCGCAACACTAATAGTAGGGCTATCTACAGCACTTCTTCTATCGAGGACTGACCAGCCCTCTCGCCCATATCCCGGGCCCGCCCTCTTCGCGATGGACCAGTGCGGTCTTCGCCTACTACTGCGTGCGGGGCGAGGTGGCCCAGTATGTCCATAGCCTACACCGCAAATATGGTAATGTACAGCCCGTTGGACCCTGCCAGACGAAGTACGCACCATAACCCCAACTAACTCACCCACTCGCTAGGCCCCGTCGTCCGCGTTACCCCCACGGAAGTCGACATCTGCGATACCAGCGCCGTCAAGCAGATCCACAAAACCGGCAGTGCATTCCTCAAGTCCCAGTGGTACGTCGACCTCACCCCACGAGAGAGACAGAGCACCTTTTCCACCGTCGATCCCAAGTTCCATGCCGCCCACCGGCGACTGCTGTCCTCGCCCATTTCCGATTCGGCCCTGATGACCCAGTTCGAGCCACTCATCCGCGCCAGAGTCGGCCAAGCAATCGATGGACTGGACCAAGATATGGCAGCCACGGGAGCCGGGGATGTGTACAAATGGATGCTATTCATGGCCACGGACATCATCGGGGAGATGTCGTTCGGCGAGTCCTTCCGCATGCTGGACTCAGGCAAGGTGCGTGGTACCCATTCCCCGAACGAACAGGAGCAACGGGCTCATCGACAGCAGAAAAGCCAGTACAGCAATGACCTGGAACGGATCGCATTGACCGGGATCATGCGCACCACGTTTCCGACCATGTTTAAGCTGGCAGCGACTCTGCCGCTGCCCATCTTCCGTGAGACGGTGAAAGCCGTGGACCGTCTGGAATCCTACGCCGTGGCCTCCATCGGCCGCTATTATGGCCTACTGAAACAGAACCCGAAGGACCCCAAGCCCACCCTGTTCACCAAACTGTATGACGCCGGCGAGAACGGCCTCTCCAAGGACGAGATCACCGCGGAGGCACGCACCTTCATTGTGGCCGGTAGTGACACCACGGCCGTGACGCTGACCTACCTGATCTACGCCGTGTGCCAGAATCCGCGGATCCGAGACACGCTGGTCGCCGAGGTCGCGCAGCTCCCGGCGGACTTCACCGATCGGGATCTGCGCAGCCTGGCGTACTTGAATCGGGTCATTCTGGAGTCGCTCCGACTCTACAGCGCGGTGCCGTCGGCGCTGCGTCGTGCCGTGCCGGCTGGCGGGGCCCATCTCGCGGGCTATAGTCTTCCTGCCGGGGTCACGGTGGGCACGCAGTCGTATTCTCTGCATCGCGACGCGAAGATCTTCGCGAACCCGGACGAGTTCGAGCCGGATCGATGGGTGTCGCCCACGCAAGCGATGAAGGATGCTTCGCTGCCATTTGGTGGAGGGTCGCGTGGTAGGTTTAAGATCGTACCTGTTATCTGGGCGAAAAATGAGTGCTAATTCATGAATCAGTCTGTCTGGGAATACATTTGGCCCGAATCGAGCTACGACTGGCCACGGCGATTTTCTTCCGTCGGTTTCCGCAGGCACGCGTGTCGAGTCGCCATGGGATGAGCGAGGCAGATATGGTGATGGAGACCTTCTTCCTGATGGCGCCCAAGGGGCATCGGTGTCTGATCGAGGGGCGAGTTTCGCAGCAGAAGGTTCAGTCTTAGGTGGTCGTTATACTCTGGATGATGATGATCTTCATGATATGGATTCAATAGCACACTGCCGTAGGTTGCAAATGATTGCAGTGAATCATATAACGAGTAGATGTAATATGCCATCGGGTTGTCATCCTATGGGTTTCCCCGCACTCAGCAGCAACCAAGCTTCCCCGCTTCAACCGCACCTCATCAAACAAGTAACACAATAACACAACACATCTCAACGCACCGCTGCACAAACCACATCCATCCACAACCATGTCCAACACACCCAACACCAAGCCCCTTAGCGACCGCGAGGCACTGGCTTTCCGCCAAATCCCTACCATGACCTTCTCCACCGCCACCAACCCTCTAACCGCGCCTCTTCCCCCCGACCCGAGCGCCGCCACGCCATCCCTCCGCGCCGCATCGCGCTTCGCCGTCCCCGGCAGAGCCATCATCACCGGCGGCGCAGGCTCCCTGGGTCTAACCGTTGCGCGGGCTCTACTCGAACACGGCCTGACGGCGCTCGCCCTCCTCGACCTGCCGGCGACGATCACCACCTCGACCGCCGCCCTGACCGAACTCACCACCTCCTTCCCCAACGCACGAATCCACACCTTCCCCGTGGACGTGACTTCCCCCGAAAGCATCACCACCACCATCACCACGGCCGTAACCAGCATGGGCGGCGTCGACCACCTCCTCTGCTTCGCCGGCATCGTCTCCTGCACGCCGTCGACGGGCGCCGCACCCATCGAATTCAGCAAAGTCCTCGACGTCAACCTGACGGGCTCCTTCCTCTGCGCCCAGGCCGCCGCGGCCCACATGATCGCCCAAGGCACGGGGGGCAGCATCGTCTTCACGGCCTCCATCTCCGCCCACGCGACCAACTTCCCGCAGCCGCAGGTGGCGTACAACGTCAGCAAGGCCGGGGTGGTGCACATGACGCGCAACCTGGCGGCGGAGTGGGCTGTCCACGGGATCCGGGTCAATAGTGTCAGTCCCGGGTATATGGACACCGTGCTGAATGCCGGGGACGGACTGCAGCCGTTGCGGGAGATCTGGGCGCAGCGGTGTCCGATGGGTCGGATGGGAGATGTGGAGGAGGTGACCGGGGCGTTTGTCTTGCTGTGTAGTCCGCGGGGTGGGAGGTATATCACCGGGGTGGATTTGGTGGTGGATGGGGGGGCGATGACTTTGTGAGCACCCTAGGTGGAGATAGACATGGTGGGGAGGGGATGGGGAAGGGGAAGGGGAAGGGGAAGGTTAGGGCTAGATTCGGGTTGGTGGTATTTCGATCTTGCCTCCATAGATATAAGATTTGAGGTTGAAGTAGACTCCCACTTGAAAACAGATAGCAGAAGCAGTACTACTCGTGACACGGCTAGTACACATGGCTTGGGTTCGCCACAACACCAGTAAAGTACCAGTGACTAGTGTCTGTGTCCTCATAACGCGAGACAGAATTATGCTTTACTAGACCTAAATACGGTCGGAATTGCACTTGACTTGTTCGTCGAATGCATTGGCGTTTCTGGCTTTGCCACGAAGAGACTGTCCAAGGACTACTTGAAACAAACCGCTGCGACCGAGGAAGAAGTGTATGTATGAGGCACCCTTGCAGACCACTGGGGGCAAGAATGAGATTCCGAGGTCTCACAACCATGAGGGCGATGTGACGCTGATGGACTGACTGACTAGGCCGAAAGGGGCAATTCGGATGAGAGCCCCCCTCTCAGATAACATTCCCCAGACAATAGGGAAAGCCACTTTCCTTCTCACAACTGTGCTACAACATCCATTGATGCGTAGGGCAAGTCATCCCATGAGCCTTATAAGAGACAATCGCATGCAGGAGTCATCTGACACCACGAGCGCATTTAAAAGCGACTCCACGAGCCTATCCACCAGTCCGCACCACCAGCATCTACCCCCATAGCCCTATCTGGATCCAGAGCCCAAACACATACATAACGCACACCCACACTACAAATCCACCATGACTCGCCCCCCCCTCCCAGTCCCACCTCCCATTGATCCCTCCTACACCCCGACCACCAGCATAACCACCCTCCCGGCCACCAGCCCCGTCGAATCCATCCTCGCCGTCCTCGAGCGCGACGGCGGCCTCATCCTCCGCGACCTCGTCACCCCCTCCGAACTACAAGCCATCGCTGCCGAGACCGCGCCGTGGAGCACTCCGCGGCGCCACCTGGACCCCACCGCGCAGGGCGACGCCTTCTACACCATCCCCCCACAGACCACCCTCATTCCAGGCCTAGTGGGCAAATCCGCCACCGCAGCGCGCATCTGCGAGCACCCCGTCCTCGACGCCCTGCGCGAGCGCGTCCTCGTCGATGAGTTCACCGTCACGCGCGAGGGCTTCATCGAGCCCAACCGCATCGACCCCCTACTGAGCATGAGCGCCTCGATGAACATCGGCTACGGGGCACCGCGCCAGCTGCTCCACCGCGACGACAACGTGCACGGGGTGAAGCACCAGGTGCCGCCCGGAGGGGAGTGGTCGCTCCACAATGCCAGCCAGTTCGGGTGTCTCGTGGCCGGATGCGAGGTGACGCGGGCGAAGGGGGCAACCATGTTCGTGCCGGGCAGTCATAAGTGGGGGGATGGCCGGCCGGCCATGCCCGACGAGGTGTGTTTTGCGGGTACGTCTGCCCTTTCCCCGAGCAGATCCTCTGAAATCTTGAAGCGAGAGGGAGTACAGACCCAAGACAAGCTGACTGAATCCGCTATGGTGGTGGAGGTAGAAATGGCCCCCGGCTCCGCCCTGATCTTCCTCGGGTCCGCGTACCACGGCGGCGGTCACAATTCCGTGCCCGACTCGGTGCGGACCATGCACAGCTTCTTCTTCGTCCGGGGCACGTACCGCACCGAGGAGAATCAGTTCCTGGCCATCCCGCGCAGCAAGGTGCTGGGGATGAGTCCGAAGATGTTGCAGCTGCTGGGGTATACGAAGCCGACCACCTCGTTGGGCATTGCGGATAATATCAGTCCGCATGAGGACGTGAAGGGGATCTGGGAGAGGGTGTGTCAGTAGCGTGCCACTTGGAGTTATGTGGGTGTTTGTTTTAATGAACAGCGTGGGTTGGGTGTTGGCGGCAAATGAGAGGATTGAACTACGAACGAGACTATTGTTCCCTCGAACAGAGAGGACTAACTGCTTCAACTACTGATTCAATTCGAGTCAAGTCTATATCAATGGTAGAATCATTACATGCGTTAATCCTATATCCAGAAGCCAAAAGATCTACAAATGAGAGGTGAGAATCCCCCCCGTGACAATCATCTTGATGGTGAGATAGTCGTCCAAGCCGTACTTGCTTCCCTCGCGGCCCATGCCCGAGTGCTTCACACCCCCAAACCTGCAGAACCATTAGCATCAGCACAGTCACAAACAAGCGGAGAACATACGGCGCCGGCGCATCGGAGATCACCCCCGTATTGAGCGCCACCATCCCCGTCTGCAACCCCTCCGAGACGCGGTGAGATCTGGCCAAGTCGGTGGTCATGACATACGCCGCCAGCCCAACCTCAGCCTTGTTGGCCCTCTGAAGCACCTCCTCCTCCGTCCTGAACCTGATCAGCGCCGCCAGCGGGCCGAAGGTCTCCTCCGCCATGATGCGCATCGAGTCATCCACATCGCCCAGGATGGTCAACTCATGGAAGTTCCGCCCCAACGCTGGCAGCGCATTGCCCCCGAGCAGCACGGTGGCCTTCTTCCCCACCGCATCCCGGATATGCTCCGCCGTCTTGCCCCAGCCGTTGGTCAGGGGGCCATGCGTCGCCTGCGCATCCTCCAAGCCATTCCCCACGCGGAACTTGCGCACCTCCTCCACCAACCGCCGCGAGAAACGGTCGTAGATCCCCTCCTGCACGTAGATGCGATTCGCGCAGACGCACGTCTGGCCCGTGACCTTGAACTTACTCGCGATGGCGGCCGTGACCGCGACCTCGACATCGGCATCATCGAACACGATGAACGGGGCATTGCCGCCCAGCTCCAGACTCAACTTCTTGAGCGTGTCGCTACTCTGCCGCATGAGCAGCTTGCCGACACGCGTCGACCCGGTGAACGAGATCTTCTTGACCACCTCGCTCTCGCACAGCGCCAACCCGAGCTGGGGGGTATTCTCCAGCGCGGTGACGACGTTCAACACCCCCTTGGGCACCCCGGCCCGCTCCGCCAGCACGGCCAGCGCATTGGACGCGAACGGGGTGAGCCCATCCGACTTGAGCACCACGGTACACCCGGCCGCCAGCGCGGCGGCGATCTTGCGCGCCCCCATAGCCAAGGGAAAGTTCCAGGGCACGATGAGCCCGCACACGCCGACGGGCTCCTTGAGCACCTGCACGCGGCTGGCCGGGTGGCTGTGCGGGATCACGTCGCCGTAGATGCGCGCGGCCTCCTCGCCGAACCACTCGAAGAAGCTCGCCGCGAAGAGCACCTCGCCCTCCGCGTCGCCCCGGACCTTGCCGTTCTCCGCCGTGATGATCCGTCCGATGTCCCGCTGGTTCGCGACGAGTAAGTCGTACAGCTTGCGCAGGATGCGGCCGCGCTGGCGGCCCGATTGGCTGCGCCAGGCGGGGAAGGCGGCGGCCGCGGCGGCGATGGCGGTCTGGATGTCTTCGACGGTGGATTCGGGGCAGCTGCCTAGGGTGGTCTCGTCGGCGGGGTTGGTGACGGGGAAGGTTTGGCCGGATTGGCTGGGGACCCAGGCGCCGTTGATGTAGCATTTGTCGACGAAAAGGGTCGGGTCGTGGAGGGTGCAGGCGAAGGTCGATGTCATTTTGGTGGTGGTGCTGGTGGGGTTTGTTGTTTGTTGTGGGAATGGGGTTGATTGTGGTACAGGGAAGGGGGAAGCTGGCTTATATGAGGGAGGACTGTAGTAGAGGAGTGTACAGCTGGGTATAAGACTGAGGGTATCTGCAATTGGCCTTCCTAGTCGAGTCAAAAGAATGAGATACCCTCGGCTGGCGCTGCTCGGCTTTCCCTCCCGATCCCCGACTTCGGCAGGCCTCGGATACAGTTGCCTGTTCGGGTGTGTTTGGAGAGAGCCAGGCCCTACCTTACCCTCTGCCGCCGCCTCTACGGTGAATGGTGTGATGTGTAGGTTTGATGGTGAACTGAGCTTAATTCGCTACTTAACTACTCTACAAGTACAGTCCCCCTGAGTTCCTACGTGACAAAAACCTGCAATTGAGGCAGTTCCGCCGCCCAATTCCTCTCCGCACCCCCCTCCCACACCTGCTGCAGCAGCTCCATCGCTCGAATGATGTTCGCAAACCCATTGCGCCGGAACTGGCGCTCCAGAAACCCCCGGAAGAAGCGCTGGTCCTCCGGACGCCGACATTCCAACCCGATGATGAACGCCGACCACACCAGCACGTGGTCCATCTGCGACACTTCGGGATACAGCACCAGCAGTTGCTTGAACTGGTCGACCAGGTTCGAGAGCGCGCGCGGCGGACTCGCCGTCCGGGCCAGCGCCCGCTGGAGGTAGATATCGTACGCCTGCTGCCGGACCTCGGCGATGCGGTCCAGGGCCAGCGCGTGGCGCGGGTGCAAGGTGCGGTAGTAGCGGAGGCAGTCGAAGCTCTGCGCCCCGTGCGACAGGATCGCGCAGATGCCGGAGTCGAGGCTAATCAGCGGGCTTGCATTGACGCGCATTCTATTTTAGATTCGTATAAGTATCTTATCTTGCACCCCATGACGGGGTGTGTGTGTCTGGGCTACGACTCACTTGCGGATCTCCCGCAGGAGAAAAGCAGACACCTCGCCCCCGTCAAGCCCCCCATCGCCGCCGACCGCGTCGATCGCCGATTGCAGCATCCGGAACAAGATCGGAAAGTCCGAGCCGCCCGTGACCATCACGGCCAGCAGGAGGATGAGGATGGTCAGGATGACGGATTTCCTGGTCGCCATGTCGCAGGCGCCCAGGTCGCTGCGGCGCTGCAGCCCCCGGATGACTTGCGTGTAGAGCCTGCGGGGGTCGGCACAGCCGGGACTGCTGCCGACCGTGCCCAGGAGGTGGAGGGAGGCGACGGCCAGGACGGAGTTGAGGACCAGCTCGTCGGTGTGGGCGATGGGGAGGATGGTGCCGCGCCAGCCATTGTGCTGGTCGTCGATGACCACCATCTGCGGGGCGATCTGTTCGGAGACTTCGACCGTCAGTGGTTGAATGTCCATGTTTAGGTTCGACAGGTGTTTACAATATGTGAGGAGGTATGACTTCCAAGCTTCAAGCCCGGCTAACGGGGGCTTGACGATGGAGAGCGAGTCAAAGGGGGAGACGACGGGTTCTGGTGATCGATCGCTGTCTGAGGTCTGGGGCGATGGCAAGAACAGGGCCGGGAGCTCGTCAGGAGACGATGGGGTGTTTGTGCACTCGTTGGGAAACAGGATATTGAGGATCTCCTCTGGTGTCTCGAAGAGACAGTCTGATCCGGTTCTGCCCTTACTACAACTCGACCTCCTGTCTCGTCAGCATCCATCGGTGTGCGCTGGAATGGCTGCCCACATACGGGGGTAGGGTATGTTTTCGGGGTCCTCGTCTTTTGCTTGCATCACGAAACCTAAACCGCATTCCTAGACCGCTACAGCTGATGCCCTTGGCAGTACACTTCCCACAGGCAGGTTCTTTCCTATCGCAGTGGATGCGGCGCTGGGAACACTCGTAGCATCCTGTCTGATCATCAGCCTCGGCCACTGCACGCTGATGACGAAGCGTACCTTTGATCTTGGGGACATAGGGTCTGTTTCGTAGAGGCATGATGCTGATTCTCTCGCACTGTCAGACAGAGTATACAGAAGGAAATGACATGTGAGATGCAATAGAGGAGCAACAGTGCCCAGTGCAGTGACTGCGATAACATAACCTGCCCGATCCAGCGGGCCATCCTTATCTTCCCCGCATTGGCTCTTATCGGGCGCTAGTCTCAAGACGGCAAGAAAAATGAGAGCCGAGAGGCGAACGATGATTGGCCTCGGCTCGTCGGCTGTCCGGCTACTCCATCCGATCGCTATGCACCCTGGCATACTCACTGACTGGCATACTCATACAATGGCTGAAGTAGATATGATATCATCACTGATAACTTAGCTCGATTGATTGCTGACTCGGGTGTGGGTCATGCACCCTGAGGTGGCTGGCTACGTCATCGCAAAAGGGCTGCTCTGCCCGGTAAAGCAGACACCTACATCCACACACCCACACGGTGCTCCAAAGGTACTGTCGAAGACGACTCTGTATGCCACCGAGAGTCGCTGAATGTAGTACAGCTAGTAGGAGGGTGATTGAGCACAAGCAGTGCGAATATTAGACTGGGTCTCAGATGCATAGGAAGCCTTCGTATCTATAAAAGTCGGGTACTATTCACAAGCAGCTGATCCGTGTGCTCCTCCAATGGTATGAAACCAAGACACGATTCATAATTTGTTAAGGGAGAGTATCCTAGTCACTACTAGCGTCAGGACTGCGGTGAAAATACAGATCCTAGGCTTTGGTGGAAATGCAGTGCCCAGACATCACCAACAAACAGCCCGAGAACGCAGGGCGCACAGGCTGCAAGACGCTCCCAGGCCGAGTTGAGCAGAGTTGACAGACTCACACATGAGACGAGGGTCCATTCCACCCTCTGAGCATCTACTCATAGGTGATACAGATCTTCTCATTGCTCACATCCATCGCATCGGCCACTGTGATGTTCTCCGCGAGTCCCGCCAGCCAGAGCGTATGGTTCACCGTGGTCACGTTCCCGTGATCCCCGAAATAGGGCACGAAGGCGCTGACCCCCAGGAAGGAGGGCTGCGCTTCTCCGAACAGGGTCTGCGTCGCCACCAGCGGCCCACCCATGGCCGTCAACCGACTGGCGTTCTTCGACTGCCACTGCGTCCAGAGGCGGTCCAGGTTCGTGTGGTGCAGGAAGAAGATCGGGTCAAAGGCAGAGAAGGAGACGTGTTCCATCTGAGCGGAGCACATCGACGTTAGCCAGGGAATTACATAGCTGCTTCTCTTCTCCCGAAGAGGATGACTTACCGTGCCACCGACACCGAAATGACCGCCCGTATGCGGCGTGTTTCCGAGACACGCCCACATGGACCAGTAGTCGTCGATGTCCATGCAACTGTCGACGATGGTCTGTGAGACGGAGTCGAAATGCGTCTGGTTGAACACCCGTTTCAGGCAGCTGTCGCTGGTGCGCGTGAGCTCGGTCGTCAGGTTGAGCGGTAGATACGCAAAAGGTCCGTCCTGGACGCAGCCGTCCGCATCGGTGTTGCCGGTGCCGAAGCCGGCAGTCGGGCTCGTGCTCCAGACACTGGCATTCTCCAAAGGTGCCCTCGCTTGGTCCTCTTGTTCATCCCAGTACCTATGAAGGGGTAAGTCACAATGCGGTGCAGTACCGAGGTCACGGTCGGGCGTCGAGGGGGAGGTTGAGTGCAGGTACTCACGGATAGGGGCCTGTGTAGCCGCACTCGTCCCGGAGGAGGTTCTCATGCACTCTGGTGTACCAACGGTGCCAGGGAAAGAAGGCGCCCTGATTGGAGGGAATGGGTTAGACGTCAATTGACTCCCTACGGCGATTGAGAAGCGCGAGGGCGCTGGGTGGGAGAGGGCGAGACGCACCACGACGTGGATGAACTGGACTTGGGCGACGTGCGCCACAAGCAGCTCGTCCCAGCGACTTTTGGAACCATATGTCCCGGTCTTGGCGGGGGCGAGTACCGGGTTCATGAGGCAGAGGGTCGAGTTGATATACTCGGCGCGCTCGTCGAGGGTCAGAGCGGACCTGGGGGGGGTGAGAATAGGTTTGCTGCGACTAGAAACGGGAGTTCGAACCAGGACTTTCGCACGCTTGGACTCTCACATGTGGCTCTGGTAGTAGTTGCCAGAGGCAGAGCAGTGACTGCGGTGGCGATGAATCCCTTCATTGTGCAATGGGCGTTATTGTGGCTTGTATGGACTGAAGAGTAGAACACAATGGCCTTGATATTTGTGAAAGATTTTGATGTTGTGTCGGGGCACTTATAGACCAAAGGAAGGAGAAAAGCACAATGTCCCTCTGGTGTCGAGCTGCACTTATCTCAATGCATAGGAAAACCCGACTCGGATTGCAATCTCTGTTATTGCCAAGGATCTTTTACGTACGCAACGCCATGCATATTTGTTCAAAAGCTCTTGTTTAGTTTTCAGTAGGGTGCCGCCCCACGGCGTTCTATCTCGGATTGTTGACCCACTACAATTTCCACGCGTCTAGAGGCCCGGTTCTGCTTCCAAAAGCGTACAGTGGAAGCCCAGCTCCGGGGGTTAAGCGACGGCATGGCCCCCCTTCTTTAGCTCCACGTCTTTGGTGCCGACGTTGCTGGAGAAGAGGGTTGATCCAGGGTGTCAGAGGAGGAATGACGACCACTTCTCTCTGGGCAGAGACGGTGTGATTAAGAAATCTGAGAATTTATGAGATTGCAGCAAGTGGGAGCTCGACCTGGGACTCCGTTGTGATAGATCCCATGATCCCATTCCTTGTAAAGTACCTCACAAATTCAAGATGTAGGGCTAACGTACATTAGCATTACGAGACGGAGGAATCAAATAACTCAATTATCAGATAATTATTTAATCGAAAAATCAGATAAAGGCCAGAACATATAGGGCCCGTGTTGTACAGCCCCACTCAGGCGGTTTGACAAGGCAATGAATCTCGCCTTCGGCCGAGGGCAAAGAACATTACCGTCGAGATGGGTTTCTGCAGCCGTTCTATCGCTGTGGCTTGGAGAGGTTTGAATTAGAATTCAGAGTGAAATGTTCTTGCCTCCATAACATGCATGTTATGTCAACGAATTTCAGATTACCGCGAGTGCTCACTATAGCAATCTCCAGTTTGAAGGGCTTCTCGTTCTGAAGAATCCTTGAGAGTGGATCTTTCTGTCAACCTTCTTTACAAATCTTTCGTCGAGAAAATTTAGGATTCGCGTTTGAAATGTGGAGCCTTGAACGCAAAAAAGAAAGAGAGAAAGAAAGAAAGCAAAAAATAAAAACAAAAACAAAAATAAAAAAAACCAGACAGTGTGGAGTAGACAGACGGTGAGAGAGAGGATCAATATACCGAAGTTGTATAGTATGCTGGGTACAGCGGAGAGTATCCGAGAATCATCAGTGATCGACGGTCATTCTACAGTAAAGGTTTCTAGGGTCCCTGTGGGGCGAGGGAAGCTGTACAGTCATGTGTGAGCCCCTCTAAACTTCCTTACGATTTTCCTCCCGTCTTCCAAAAGTCTTCATCGCGCAGCTCGTTATATGTCAAGGTTCCTAGGACTCTTTCTCAACTAGGGTGGAAAAGCGTGCCACCTAGCGGGGATTTCTTTACTAGGGCCAATGCCCTATAATAGTATGCTGTTCGATCTGCCTACAGAGCAACGGGCAATGTCCGGTAGGGTTAATACTTAATTTCTGATACTTCTCCGAGTGGTGCGAAGGACAGATATTTGAAACCACTAAGCCTTTGTGAGTCTAGCCGGGGTGGATTTCTGGTTTTAATTTTTCACAGTAAAAGTGATTCTTCACAAGTCCCACTGAACTGTAAGTTAAGGGCCATTAGATTTCTCGCCTCATCTCTCGGCATAGTAGCTAAACACTTGAGACATCCGGCCATAGTCCATGTGGCAAAAAGACTGTAGCAAATTCTGATCTGACCCCTGGAACAGTCCGGCATTGCACAGAGTGGTTGTAGGTCAGCTGCCAGCATAACCGACAAAAAGAAGGAAAAAGAACAAAACAAAACAAAAAAAAGGGCCAGATAACCTCGCTTCTGTACAGTACAGTACATAATATCTAATGTCCCTAGCTAGTACCTCAAGGGCAGTAGGCATCGAAGTGAGTGGTAGGATGCTGAAAGATGACCGGACCACCACCGACGGAGATTGACTTCCCATCCTGCTGCAGCCCACCCCCGGGAATATAAATCCGGCCACCCATGCCGATAGCCTGGGTTCCATGGCGTGGGACGGGCATGGGCGCCATTTCGGTCCACTGCACCGATAGGGGACTATACCTCTCCGTCTGATTGAACACTCCCGTGGCAGCATCGACATTGCCTTCCCCACCGAATGCGTAGAAGTTGCCCCCAACAGCACCGCCCGACAAACCGCCGCGCGAAACCGGCATCCGAGCTGCGCTGACCTTCCAACCAGCTGCCAGGTCTGTCAGGTTCAGCTCAAACACGGTGTCCTTGTGGTAGAGCTGTCCGTACCGTCGGCCACCCACCACATAGAAGGAATCCCCAATGACCGCACCGGCCGCATGTTGGCGGCTTTCCGGGAGCTCGGCTGCAGCGGCCTCGAGTCGCTGCCAGGCTCCCGAGGTGGTGTTGAAGGCAACGACACTCGTGACCGCATCCTGGTACCCTGTCTGGAGCACCGTCATTCCACCAGCCAGGTAGATCATCCCCTCATGCACCCCAACCACCGCGCTGCCCTTCTCGGTGCCGCTCGGCATCGGAGCAATTTCACTCCAGGCATCCACGGCAGGATCATACACATAGCAGGCTCGAGTGGCTACCCAGTTCATGGTCAGGCCCGACGAGAGAGGAGCCTCGACCAAGCCGCCGAGCAAATACAATCTGCCGCCCACCCCAGCCGCATTTGCGTGGTTGACCTTGTGCGGTGCGGGCGCGGCAGTGTGCCAGGTGTCCGTGGTAACATCGTAGAGTTGCACCAGATCGGTCGTCGCCGTGCTGTTCGCCGTCGGAACGAGACCGCCGACAATGGCGATGATGGAGTCTCCTATCGCGGCGGTGGCGTGCTCTTGACGCGGCTGGGGGATTGAGGTGAGGTTTACCCACTGCCCGGGGCCGCACGAAGGCGCGGCGGTGGCGACGCCAAGCAGTCCGAGGACCATCAATCCCAGAGCGGAGCGGGAACACGGCATGGTACAGTATTGTATGAATGGCTGAACGAGAGAAGATTGGGAAGTAGGGATGAAGAGGTGCTTGGTTGGGAGTCTTTGGGAGGAGGAGGTGGGTTGTATCCAGGACCTTAAATAATCCACAGATCTCGGGCGGTGGGTGATGGATAGATATGAGCTCAACAGGATGATCCCCTGATCCCTCTCATCGGATCCTCCTATCTCTTTTCTATTCGGTTTGTGGTTGCTTCATCGCTTCGGTAAGCAGTGAGCGGTCACTGCATCTGATAGATCATGCTGCGGAAATACCAATATTACCTCCTTCTACCGCAGATCTGCAAGTCCTAGTTCCATGCCCCTGGGCTGTGTACATTGCAAGTAATCTAGGGTAGATTTAGGAAGCCAGGACTGAATTCCAAGTTCCTGAAACCAGGTAGTGCCAACATCATGCCCATGCAGTGAATCATGGATTGTACTAGGCCTTGTCATGTGACGGAGTGTCCGGCCTCTCATTGGCTGGGCATATCACCGCCCCGGCCACCGAGTTTAGTTAGTCTTCCGATAAGCTAGCCTGCCTCGAATCTCAGATTCTTCACGCTTCCCATCACCATGTAGTTCAAGGTGAAGGAACAATCACCTGTGTTAGACATGGCACTAAGAAAATAAAACGATCATGTCACCACACACATGATCGCCTCTGAAGGGTACGATTAAATCCTTGACTCGTCCGAATGGGGAGACGAGCACGACGGGGCGCCAGGCCTTGAATTCGTAGTCTGCCCTTTCTACACTAAATGGATGGCCTCCAGTTGTGTAACAGATACTATAGTCAGGGTCCAATGCCATCCAGGGCTGCATGTCTCCACCTTTTCAAGGGTCCTTGGCATACACTGAGATGATCAGTGATCAAGCGCGGACATACAGGTGGCCGGCGATATTTCTACATGCAGTTTTTGGGTGGGGGAGAGAGACCCACCCTTGTTATCTGATAAGATTGATTCCTTTCAGAATGGGTACGTGGTACGTAGTCCAGGTGGGTACAGTACTCTTTACAGGGTCCATGTGCCTGAGTAATGGAAAAGAGCATGAGATCCAGTTCGCCAAGACCTGACTCGCACATCACGAACCTGGCATCCATAAAAGCCGAAGCTCTGAATAATACCAAAGGGCTTGGAGTGTAAAGTGATTAAATGTACTTGACTAGGGAGTACGTCACATCTCTGCTCATTGGATAACGAAAGGCCACACTGGACCCAACTATTGCCTTGCGCTAGAAATGGGGTCGGCAAGTCCGCCGTCCAGCACGCCGTTGATCTTGAATTTACATGGGCTGAGATAGTGGGCTGATCACGGAAGAGAGACTTATGTTCTCCCATGCAAAATATACCGAGGATCAAGCAAGCTACGAGCTATAAGACTCCTGCCTCAACCCCAGAAGCAAGGTTTTCACTCAGTCAACTCACTCACACCTGACACAGTTCCCTATACCTAGGAAGTCTCTCTCCTGAGATGCCCTTCTCTCTGCTGAGTCCCCCCCAGATATCCCGCCTAGTAGGTAGTAATTCAATCTCGCTGGAGACGGCCTGTTTGAGATCTTCGCTGACTGCACTTCAAAAGAACCTCTAACGCGTAACGAGTGCGGTCATGTGGTTGGGTTTCCGAGAGAAGAGATGATCCTTGATCCTGCCCTTGGTGTTCCTTCTTGTACGCGGTTTTGAAGTCAGGATGACCGCGATGAGTATTTTGAGAGAAACTGCCCGAGATAGATTGGTATAGGACTGAATATCTTCCCAAAACTACAATATTGCGTATGAGGTGAACAGGCAAAAATCTACCCCTTCGCAAACTCAAGTCCAGTATGGCCGTGGGTAAGGTTTTACGATAGGCTCTTATTATGGCTTGGTTAACAGTGACAAGTCAATAATAGATGCAGCGAATAGTCAATAGTGGTACTGTAACAGTAACAGTGAGCTGAGAATGTTTGTCAAGGCTGGAGGACAAAGCCGCAGGTAACGCGGAGGGACCGATATGAACTTAACTGACAGCCCCTTTATAACCGTCAAGCATGTCTTAACATAGACTTGTATACATTTTCACCCAACTTCCACATTTCTCAACAACCTATATACAAACAGAACCCCCACCGCTCAAACCCCCTCCGCAAAACGTCTTCTAGTGTCACCTAAAGGACCAAAGTCCCTCACAGACACCCCTTTCCCCCACACCTACCTGCCCACCCCCCCTCCAGCCACCGTCTCTTCATGCTCTGAATAAGCATCCTTCTCCAAATCCTTCCCCCCTGCCTCCTCCCGCAGTCCCGCCAACTCCTGCTGCACGGGAACGGGCTCAAACCCGACCTTGTACCAGGGCAGCGCCATCAACGCCCCCGTACTCTCCATACTGCGACCCTTGCACTCCGGGAAGGCGAAGAAGACCCAGATGGTACCGCAAAAGGTGCAGGCAGCGAACAGCGCGAACGGACCCCACGGGTGCATGGCGACGGTCATATTCGGGAAACCGCGAGTGATGCCGAAGTTCAATAGGTTCTGGTAGGTAAATGCCAGAGTAATGACGGTACCGCGCATGCTGGTCGGGCAGATCTCTGAGGCAGTCAGGGAGAACGCGGGGGCCCAGCCAAAGCCGTAGCCGACGGCGAAGACACACAGGGCGACGACGGCGATGATGGCTGCTGCGCTGGGGCTGCTGTCTGTGGCCGAGAGGTCGGCTTTGCCCAGGTAGGCGGCGATGTAGATCAGGCAGACGAGGTTGATGGTGGAGCCGGCGAGGAGGAGGGGCCGGCGGCCGAAGCGCTCGGTGAGGAAGAAGGCGTATAGAAATACAGACAGGAACTTGATGGTGCCATACACTGCGGTGAAGAGGAGGACTTTCGAGGAGTTGAAGCCAATCGAGGCCAGGATAGTCGGGGCGTAGTAGGTGATGCTGTTTCCGCCGGACATGATGAAGAAGGTCTGAACAAAGAGGACCAGCACCAGGACCTTGCGGAAGGTCGGGTCGGAGGCGAACTGCCGGCAGGACTGCTGGATGGACTTCCAGGGTGACTGGCCGGTGGTGGGAGCGTCCTCGCTGTGGTCGACTTTGTTGCGTAGCTCGGCGTACTCGCGGGCGAAATAGGGGTCGCGCTCGTCGAGTCCGCCACGCAGGCGGACGAGGTTGCGGCGTGCGGCGGCGACCTGGCCGCGCATCATGAGGAACCGGGGGCTTTCGGGACAGAAGGGGTAGCCCGCCAACAGGATGGTCGATGGGATGAGCTGCAGGATCATTGGGATGCGCCATTGCCATTCAGATCCCGCGGGGATGACCATCGTTACGGCGTAGTTGATCCAATAGGCCCCGGCCACGCCGGACATAATCCCTGCGTTGTAGAAGGTGGACATCATGCCACGGAGCTCAGTGGGCGCCACTTCGGAGATGTACACGGGGCCTGCTGAGTAGGCAATCCCGGACCCCAGGCCAGAGATGGTGCGGCCTACCATGAGTTCGGCCAGAGAACCGAAGTTGACCGCCATGAGCAGCGCACCGATGGTGTATGTGATCGCAGCCAACAAAATCACCGGTTTGCGGCCACGACGTTCCATGATTGGACCGGAGAGGAGGATGCCTGCGGTTTGGCCCTGTAAATAGGTCAGTTGATCAGGGAGATGCCCCTGGGCTCTCTATGTGCTCTATTGGGAGATGGAAAGGACACGAAGGCCACTCGAGGCGACTCACCAGCAGCATTGAGGAGGTGACCCAGCCCTTGTAGTTGGTGACTGTCCCCGAAGAAAGCGAGTCCCAGCCGTACTCATGCTTGAAGCTACTCATTCCCATCACGCCGGAGATGTTGGAAGAGTTGAAGCCGTGAAGGCTACCACAGTAGGAGGCCCAAATGGCAACCAGCCAGATGAATGCTGCTCGGGCTGGTTTGGGAACTTGTTTTAGGGCATCCTTGGAGATGCCTCCACCGGTGGCGCCCATGGAAACACAGATAAGTAAGATGATGAAAAGCAGGAGATGATAGACGATGAGGCTGGGGAGAATGAATTCAGGTTCAGAGAAATTGTTGTTCTGATAGAGAAGATCATTCGCGTCCTGCCAGGCTATAAGTGATGGCAGGGAGGACTAGAGGACTACCCCAGACCTCCAGTCTTGGCAATCTCACCATACACGTGAATGCTCACCGAAATCCCCACACCCAGCTGTGTGTGAAAACTGGGGAAATAGGACATAGGAGCTCTCCGAGCGGGCATTTCGTGACCTGGAGCATTCCGGGGTAGGGATTCTGGGCGCGGCTGGTAAGGACTGGTCAGAATTGAACGGAACCTGCTGATTCGCCACCACATATTCTTGAGCTAATTCTCTTGTGGAGTATTTCAGCCAATCGATGTCGGATGCAAAAGCTTGGATTCAATACAGCCTTTCTAATTCGAGGGTGCGGTAAGCGAGCAGGCTATTGTTCGTGTGGACTGAATGGGCCCATGGTATGATCCGTTATGGTTGTTGTTGATATCTGCATCGATCATGCAACTCAAAATCGCACTCGCTGATACTTCTGAGTTGAGTCCTCAACAGTAGTGAACTTCGACGTTGACTATATTTTCCATGGTAGCCTCACGCTGGCTGGATACATTGTTAGGTGATAGTAAATAAGCAAGAAGCCTTTATATAAAAAGGTTCAGCGCAGATTGATATTTGTATCATCTCTGAATCGTAATGGTCGAATGCATAAGCCGTGTACTGTCCACAATCAAATCTGCCATTCCAGTGGCACCACCCGACTTCGAAGGGGAGGGGGGGTGTGCAAGAATGTGCTGCACCAGCTTCACGGTCCATCCCGTATGTATCTGCTCAGCATTAAAGCGGTCAAGTAATTTGCCTCTCGGTGTTGCGCACGCTACGTTATCAATGGCCCAAAGCTCAGACACCTTCCACCGCGAAGTTCATGGGCACCAAGTCCTAGGAGAAATAATACTCATTGAATACCGGATTGACCGGGAGTAAGGATAGACACCCCAATTGCCCCATCCACGGCGAACAAGGCATATGCCGGCAGCCGATACTGTCGCATTCTAGACTTCAAGACCATCCCCATCGATGATGGATGGATCCTTGGCACTGGCTCGTAGATTTCAATCAAGTGTTAAGGCTTGTTGAACTCGGAGTCACCGAGTCTCGCACCATAATGCACAGTGTAATGATGAACATGTACTGTTCTTCTATTCTACTGTTCTACTGTTCTACTGTTCTACTGTTCTACTATCTCTCGGATCAACCCCGCAGTACACGGGGGAGGGAATCATCCTCTCATGTCGCTGTCGCCCATGACACCTTTTTTAGGTTCATTAGAAAGTAGAAAGAAAAGACCAGACATCATCCGAGTACTTCTATCTCCCTCACAGTACACTAGTAATTAGATCGTTCTGTGTTTAATGCTATTATTCAGAGTCAAAACGACTGCGCGAGGCAGGGTTAGGTAAAGAGATGTGCTGTACTGTAATTTTGATACAGACCCCGGAGTGCTCCGCATGATACTACCACCTCTTCCTGGTAAATTACTGGTATTGGAGCTCCACTTCCAGTACGAGTTGTAAGTTTCCCGATAGTTCTTTCGAGGCTGACAAGATGAGTCTGTATTGCCCTAAGCCCTCAGCATCATGACCTCTATAGTCAAAGCAGTTTCTACTTCAGTTTCAGATTACTTGGTTCCTTGCTGGCTGGACCTCCACGCTCTTCCACTTAACCGTTTGCTCGATGACCTTTTCATAGATGGTGAAACTCACCGCACCGGAGATCTGTCTGCGTTACTACCACACTCGACAACCACATGGTAACCGGGGAAAGAACCTACACTCAACCGAGCCAGACGAGGCGTCGTCCCCCGCCACAGCGAGGTGATGCCCTCCTGACGGATGACCGACTGCACGCAGTCGAGCGTCCCCTTGTAGCGTTCCAACCCCCCAATCGCCTGCAAGCGCGTCTTGATCGCATCGAACGGCATCGTCATGTACACCGTCACCACGCCGGCCAACGCCCCCGCCCCAGCCGTGCTCAGCGACGAGGGCAGCTGCCAGGCGCGGAACTGGCCCAGCAGGAAATTGTAGCTGGTGAACCGCACCATCGCGTTCGCCGACTGCTTCATCGTCACGGGGACGACGCCGCGATAGAGCCCCGCGACGCCCTCGGTCGCCGCGATGGTGCGGATGGCATGGATGGCCGATCGGTATTGCTTCGCTCCAGCGCGGTCGTCGATGATCTTGGTCTTGAGGGTCTCGCCCGGCGTGACGACGGCGACACTCTCGGCAACTCCAGCGATCATGCCGGCGCCGAGATTGCCGAAAGAGCTCACCTTGCCCTGCGCGTCGACGGGCATATACTTGCGCGCGGTGTCGAAGGCGAAGAATCGCACGCCGGACTTGGAGGCGTTCGAGACGCAGAAGGCCATGCTGCCGGTGTAGAGGTGGCCGAGGCCATGCTGGCGGATGGTGCTGAGCAGCAGGTGCAGCGGGTTGGTCTTTTTGGTCTGTAGTTGTTGGCTGGTCTTGAGGTACTCTGTTGGATACTATTGAGGTTCACGTAAACCGTGGTCAGTGAATGTGGGTGTAGGGTTGGGATTGTGGTTGGGTGTATGGATGCATACCGTGAGAAGACTTTCAAACCCGCCGGCCGCACCCCCTGCCACTATCGACTGCCACGGGCTCACTTGTTTCTTTGAAGTCATTTTGTACGCTTGAGTCTGTTGTAGCGCCTTGCTCCAGTATTCCATCTGTGTATATCTATATCTTGTGCCGCCGACTCGACGATGCCGATCGCGGAGCCACCCGAGGTGGAGCACTCCGATACTGCTCTTCTCACCCATTATCACCGCAACCGCACTGCTTATCAATAGTGTCCAAGTAGACAAACAGAGTTCCCTTCTTACCTGACATAGATGTCTATTCATTCTACCTTCGTGAACAGCTCCAACCTCGCCTCAACATGACCATTCCCGACCTCTTCCCGCATGGCTGCTGGGACACGCACCACCACATCTTCGACCGTAAGCCACTGCCCCCTTAACCCCAAACCCACAGAATTCCACTGAATATAGAGCAACAACAGCCTCGCAATACCCATACGCCCCGAACCGCCACCTGACCCCCTACCCCGCGACCATCGCCGACTTCCTCGCCTTCAAGCGACGCCTGGGGATCACCCACTCCGTGCTCACCCATGGCCTCTCCTACGGCGACGACTGCACCTCGCTGACGGGCTTCACGGCGGAGCTCAACAAAGCCAGCGACCAGACCACCACCAAAGCAATCGCGGTCATCGACCCAGCAACCATCACCACCGACGAGCTGCAGCGCATGCACGACGCCGGCGTGCGGGGCATCCGCGTAAACCTATACAAGTACGAGGCGTTCCACAGCCTCGAGCGCCAGAAGGTGGCGCTGCAGGCGCACGCGCAGGCGCTGGACGCCCACGGCCAGCCGCACTGGATCATGGCGTTCACGCACCCGCACACGGAGTTCTGGCCGGAGCTGAGCGCCTGGCTGGCCGAGGGACATCTGCCAGACACGATCCGGCTGGTCACGGATCATTTTGGCCTGCTGAAGTGCGCGAGCATGCTGCCGGCGCAGCACGAGGGGGATATCACCCGGCAACCCGGGTTCCAGGCGATCATGGAGCTGGTGCGGCAGGGCCGGTTGTTTGTCAAGCTGAGTGCGCCGTACCGGGTGAGTAGTCTGGGTGGCGGGTATGAGGATGTGGAGCCGTTGGTGAGGGCGTATTTCGAGGCGAATCCGCGGCAGTTGGTCTGGGGGAGTGATTGGTATGTACTTCTACCCTTGTTCGGGGACGGAGAATCTTGAGTTATGGTGATTGTTGGGTGGAAGAGATGGAGCTGATGGTCAATAGGCCCCATACGCCCCATATGAAGGTTCGTACGCCCGAGGAAGCCCTCAAGCCGACGCCGTATCTGGAGGTGGATGACTTGGCGTGGTTGCAAAGTCTGCGGTCGTGGTTGTCGGAGGAGGAGTGGCACTTGCTGATGGTGGAGAATCCACGGAGGTTGTTTGATTGGTGAGAGTGAGGCTGTCCCTGGGTTTGACGGGTGAAAGCCTCCGTGGGGATTTTCCAATGTATATATGACTATCCAGCATTCAGATACAATCTACAGCAAGTCCCTACGCAGCATTGCCGAGTTTTTACTTTGTAAAAGCCCTCAGATGGCTCTATCGAACTGTACATAGCAGATGCCGTGACATGAGAAGACCTAGACTATCATAGCTCATGGCGAAACAAGCTTTGCATATGTCTCTTGTACAAATTGTGCTTATGCTTTAAAGCTGCTGCAGAAGATGGCCACGAGGCAATCCCGAGACTCCGAGCCGCCGAGTGCCGAGACCCGGCCGAGACAGCCGTTGGAACAATCCCGAATGATGGAATGCCGATAGAAGCTGAGGAGAAAACAGTGGCTAATGCTTGCACTGCTCCCTATCTAAACTACCACGCAAACTAGCCCTGCACTCATCACATGCGGGACGATACCATGTCTGCAGATATTCACACTCTGTCTGTCAAAGACTCCACCAGACCCGCCCTATGCCGATCCTCCCGAGCATACCATCAGCTCTATCCCTAATTGACTCCCATTTGAAGCTACCTTATCCTTCTAGAATCCAGTCCGAACCCCCGAGCGTCCGCAACCCGACCCGCCAACCTGTTTCAACAATGGGGCAATGAGCCTTCTGGAATCGCGTGTTGTCGGAGCTCACAGTGGCAGATTGGATCCAGCCTGTTATATAAGGAACGACGCGCCTCGAGTCCACGGCTTTCTCATCATCACAACCCATCTCACTACCACTTGCATCACCATCTCTAAGATCAACGACAATACACTGCCACCTCACGAACACACAACAATGGCCTCCCAATTCTCTGTGGACCATTCCTTCCGCGCCTTCGTCGAGGCCCTCAAGGCCGACGGCGATCTGGTCGAGATCAACACCGAGGTGGACCCCCACCTCGAAGCCGCCGCCATCACGCGTCTCGTCTGCGAAACCGACGACAAGGCGCCGCTGTTCAACAACTTGAAGGGCATGGGCAAGGACGGGCTCTTCCGCATCCTGGGCGCCCCGGGCTCCCTCCGCAAGTCGAGCAAGGACCGCTACGGCCGCCTGGCCCGCCACCTCGCCCTCCCCCCCACCGCCAGCATGAAGGAGATCCTCGATAAGATGCTCTCGGCCAGCGAGCTGGCTCCCATCGAGCCCACCGTCGTCCCCACCGGCCCCGTCAAGGAGCACTCGCTCGTCGGCGACGAGATCGACCTCACCCAGCTGCCCGTCCCCATGATCCACCAGGCCGACGGCGGCAAGTACATCCAGACCTACGGCATGCACATCGTGCAGTCCCCGGACGGACAGTGGACCAACTGGTCCATCGCGCGCGCCATGGTGCACGACCGCAACCACCTGGTGGGGCTGGTGATCGAGCCGCAGCACATCTGGCAAATCCACCAGATGTGGAAGAAGGAGGGCAAGGACGTGCCGTGGGCGCTGGCGTTCGGCGTGCCGCCGGCGGCGATCATGGCCTCGTCGATGCCGATCCCGGACGGGGTCAGCGAGGCCGGGTACGTGGGCGCGATGACCGGCCGTTCCCTGGAGCTCGTCAAGTGCGACACCAACAACCTCTATGTCCCCGCGAACGCGGAGATCGTCTTCGAGGGCACGCTGTCCATCAGCGAGCGCGCCGACGAGGGCCCCTTCGGCGAGATGCACGGCTACGTCTTCCCCGGCGACACCCACCAGTGGCCCGTGTATAAGGTCGACAAGATTACCTACCGCTCCAACCCCATCCTGCCCATGTCCGCCTGCGGCCGCCTCACCGACGAGACCCACACCATGATCGGCGCCCTGGCCGCTGCCGAGATCCGCAAGGTCTGCCAGCAGGCCGGCCTGCCCGTCACCGACGCCTTCTCCCCCTTCGAGTCCCAGGTCACCTGGGTGGCGCTGAAGATCGACACGGCCAAGCTGCGCGAGAGCAAGGTCACCGCCAAGGAGTTCCAGAAGCAGGTCGGCGACGTCGTCTTCAACCACAAGGCCGGCTACACGATCCATCGGCTGGTGCTCGTCGGCGAGGACATCGACGTCTACAACGGCAAGGATGTTATGTGGGCTTTTTCGACACGCTGCCGCCCCAATGCCGATGAGACCTTCTTCGAGGATGTGCGCGGCTTCCCTCTGATTCCTTACATGGGCCACGGCACCGGCTCCCCCGTGCAGGGCGGCAAGGTCGTCTCCGACGCCCTGATGCCGTCGGAGTACACGACGGGGGCGGACTGGCAGGCGGCCGATTTCGAGAACTCGTATCCCGCCGAGTTGAAGGAGCGGGTGCGGGCCAAGTGGGAGGCGATGGGCTTCAGCAAGTTGGAGTAGAGTGGTCGGTGGCTTGGATTATAGATTATAGATTGTATAGGGCTGAATCTTGTATAGTGAATGGATGTATAGTACGTTTGTATCTGGTGTATCGAGTAGGTTAGGGTTCAGACACCGGTAATGTCCCGCAGGCCTCATACAACCCTCCCAGTAAGTGAATTCCGTCACAACGTCAGCCCACTTCCCCGTTTAGATGAATTCGATGGAAACAGATGGTGGAATTCGTGAACATCGAGCAGACAAAAGCACGCAATTGTATTAGATGCATTTAGGACTAGTGTACAGTACGCTGGTAAGCGTGTTCGGGTTTTTGGCTACTAGGTAGTGACTAGACCACTCCCCTCTTACAATCTCCCCACACCCGCGTGAGCAGTCACATTGGCGGGCACCTCGGCAACGCCCACATGGCCGATGAGGTACTGCTTGAACTTGGCAAACTCGGTCAAGACGGTGGCGTCGGTGCGATCGGGCCAGCTGCCGGAGCCACTGGCGCGGTTCCATTCACAGATATAGCCGAGCTGGCTGGTGCAGCCGCTGGCGGCGGCGACGGTGGAGGTGGTGTACAGCTGGCCGCCCTTGGTCAGCGAGTCCGGGGTCATGGGGGTGGTGACGGCGTCGAAGTAGTTGCCCTCGAGCAGCAGGCGGGTGTTGGTGTCGACGTCGAAGGCGTGGCCGCCGACGTTCTGGAAGTAGTTGTTGACGCCGTGGAAGTAGATGGTGGAGGCGTCGTAGTCGGTGCCCATGTGCGGCGCCCGGCCGGAGACGTCGTGCAGCCAGTTGCCCGCGAAGGTGTAGTAGTCCTCGGCGCCCAGCAGCAGCAGCGTCCAGTAGTGCTTGCCGTTGCAGCCCGCCGACCAGCTGGTCTTGCCGTCGAACTCGTTGTTCGAGATGGTGACGTGGCCCGCCTTGTTCCAGCCGCTGACGATCATCTGGCGGCCGATGAGGGAGAACTGCAGCGCTTAGCATGGGGATCATGATCATCGTTCGAGGGCGAGGGAGTAGGGTCGGGAGGTACTGTACCTTGTTATGGTCAATCCAGACCTGATCCGCCCCGTCGAGGGTGAGGGCATCCCCACCCCAGACGTACTCGGGGTTGAGGTCGGTGATGTGGATGTTCTGGATGATCACGTTGGAGTTGCCCCCGCGCACGCGCAAGCCCTTGCCCTTCAGCACGCCCTTGCTGCCCACCCCGACAATGCTCTTGTTGCTGCCCACGTCCAGCGGGGACTTGGCGGCATTGTCGTAGGTGCAGCTGATCCAGGTGCCGTCGTCGCAGTGGTCCTGGATCCAGGCCTGGCCCTTGGAGGTGCCGCCGGGGCAGGTGGTCGTCTTGGTGCTGCAGCATTTGCCGGTGGTCGTGCCCTCGGTGCCGGTGAAGTCCCATTCGCGGTCGATCATGATGGTGCGCGCCACATCGTCGGTGATCCACTCTTTGAGTCTGCCATCATCATTAGTTTTTCTGCTTGGGATGAACAGGAGGGGAGCACTACTGAGCAAGACTGGAAGGCGTGGCAGCGGCCGCGCTGCCGCCACCGGTGGTGCCCGAGGCAAAGCCAAAGGCCTTGCCGGTGACGCCGGCGGCGTCGACCTGGCCCAGCAAGAGAGCAGCCAGAACGGCGGAGATGGTGGTGCGCATGATGATTGACGTGCGATGCAGGTTGCGAGAGATGGTGTTGTGCTGTCGAAGTTCATGCAGCAGTCTTGAGCCGAATTTATACTGGTGGTCTACCTCCCTGTCAATCCACCCCTCCGTGTCGCATTGGGCGGTTGCAGACCCCATTACCGTTGCCAAGACTTGGCACGTCGCAGCTTGACACCGGATGAGCTATTAAAAAGGTGCTTCTGGCGCCAGGCCACTGGTTTGAGGCATGACAGCCAATCC
The DNA here is from genome assembly GCF_003184765.1 of Aspergillus aculeatinus CBS 121060. Classification (NCBI taxonomy): domain Eukaryota; kingdom Fungi; phylum Ascomycota; class Eurotiomycetes; order Eurotiales; family Aspergillaceae; genus Aspergillus; species Aspergillus aculeatinus. The sequence goes on from NW_020291506.1 coordinate 103,471, forward strand.
TCTTGCAGGGGTTGATGGGGTGTCTGAGACTGAGCACAGAGACAAAGACCCTTCCACCACGGGAGACACAGTCCGTCGGAAGACAGGCGTGGTCCGCCGGTGGGACTCCTCAGCTTGAGCTAGGGAGCTCTGGCTATTTCGGGTTGCCAAGGATGAGGGTAGGGTTCGGAGAGGAATAAATGCCGATGTGGAGGGCATTCCGGACGGTCCGCCAGGGTTAAGGTTGTTTACCTCCGACAGTTGGCGTTGCAGCTGCGACACAAACCCCTAGCTAGCACTGGCTAGCACCGAAAGAGACGCCAAGACTGGAGCTCTCCACGGAGTGAGCACATGTTCGTCGAATGGGTGGTGGCCTGCTGCATGTTGAAAGCAGCAAGTCGGGCATAGCATAGGGCCGTGCAGGGCAATAGGAAGCAAAATGTCTTAAGTGAAGTCGGCCTCGGCAAGTGTTTACATTATCACAAGTGCAAACCTCGGGGGCGAAAGGGGTCTGTCGGTTGAGTCGTTCTTGACGGGCTTGAAGAAGAGATTGACATCCAGATTTTGCCTTTATCTCATGTGCTTAGTATAATCATCTAAAAGCAGAGAATCTTCAACACCTCCGGTTGTGTAGTGTAATGGTTAGCACCCAGGATTCTGATTCCTGTAATCCCGGTTCGATCCCGGGCACGACCTTTTTGTTTTGGTCATTCCAGAACGTTTCCCTACCCATCTTCCTATTTTTGTCCCATTCCTTGGTCTATAGCAAGCCACACCCAACAATCCCAACTCTCCGAATAATGAGTATTTTCAACTGGAGCGATGATCTTGAATCGAATTCAATCAGAACTAATTCATCTTGGGGTAATAATATTCGGTAGTTCTCATCTGCCAAGATTTATTACATATTTTATATTTCCCTTTCTCGAGAGTGTGCATTGTCAGCGAGGATCTTACTCAGACAACTTTAAACCACTACGTTGAAGATGAAGGAGGCCATTATACCTCAAGTATAGAGGATAAAGCTGTGTACATTCCGAATGTTAGTGAAGAAATACTTTCATACAGTGGTAGACTAGAGATTCGATAAGATAAGAGTATGTCGGATCTTCGGTGGATCTTGGCACGGGAATTGACACGCAGTCCTGCTTGTTCTGCTTGGGCATTGAGATTATGATTGTAGGAATTGATGACGCCTCTGAGAGGTGGAGAAGGCTTGTTGATTCCTCTACACGAGACTATCGGAGAACTAGCTAAGGCAGCCGGTAGGCGGTGAGCTGGCACCTCAGGCACCAAGGCCCTGGGCCGCCGTCAGGAATGTTTGAATTCTCTTAGAGCATTTGGTCTATCAGGTTGAGATTGAGTATCACGTCATGCCCTGGATAACAATCGACAGTCTAGGATAGTTATTTCCTGCCGTTGAGCCATCTGTGTCAGGATGGTCATGATACTTATCGCTCAGGGTAGGTATCTATTGCACAGTGGCATAATGCTGTATGAGTTCTGTTAGTATGGAAGGGTTTTGATACTCGTGGCGGCTAACCTCATGCAGCCCGGATCAAGCTGAAAATAGTTCGAGACGAGCAGACGTCCAGAATATCACGCATTCAGGCTAAATAACCAGTCAGTGGGGCGAGAATGGACGTTTATTCGCACCTAGCTACGCTGCGTTACATCAGCACTAGGGTCTCGGGCTTGATTTCAACCCCGTTCCGATGTGGGTTCCTTGCGTAGCTCTATATACCATGTATTCAGAGCCCTCTCATGCCGTTACGCATCTCCTATGGTCTGAGCGAGGGCTAGTCCAGAAAGTAGCTATCCGTGGGGGTTGTCCCGAAAAAGCCCGAGTTTGCCGTTGTGCAAAGTGACGTTATGAACAATTGCCTCTCAACCCCTTGACTCCCATCCCACAGGTCTGCACGACCCTCATCGAGACCCCATTCATGGAGCCCCTCATTCAGGCTGAAAGGAATGGGCAGGTGGGGGATCGACCGGGCGACTGCCGAATGTGATGACAATACTCGGGTTCCCGCAGTATATGAGCCATTAAAAGTTGGCTCGACCCAGCAAGGGAGGCACGTATATATTCAATGGATCAGACGTGAAGTCTGAACCCTAGAGCAGAAAGAGGAGCCTCAGCCATCCGTCAATATCTGTCATGGTTGTCATAATACTGCTCGTCACCCTCGTGTCGCTCACGCCGGTCTTCGCGCAGGTCAATACAAGTTATGTCGATTACAGTATCGTCGCCCATCCGGACCTGTCTCCCTTGAGCACCGATCTGGTCGACTTCTCGTTCCCAGACTGCTCCAATGGCCCCCTGCGCGAGAGTCTGGTCTGTGACCGCACTGCCAACGCCCATGATCGAGCGGCTGCCCTGACATCCATGATGACTCTTGAAGAGCTCATCAGTAGCACGGGAAACCGCATCCCTGCCACCCCTCGCCTGGGACTTCCCCCTTATCAGATTTGGAATGAAGCACTGCACGGCCTGTATCTCGCCAACTTCACCGATTTGGGGCCATACAGCTGGTCCACCTCCTTCCCATCCCCCATCCTGACCATGGCGGCCCTCAATCGCACTCTAATCCACCAGATTGCCCAGATCATCGCGACCCAAGGGCGCGCCTTCAATAATGCAGGCCGGTACGGGTTAAACGCGTACTCGCCCAATATCAACGCCTTCCGACACCCGGTCTGGGGCCGTGGCCAAGAGACCCCCGGGGAGGACGCGAATTGCCTGTGCTCGGCGTACGCCTACGAGTACATCACCGGGCTCCAGGGCAACGCGACGCATCCTAAGATTATCGCCACCGCCAAGCACTACGCCGGCTACGACCTTGAGAACTGGCACCAGCGGTCGCGCTTCGGCAACGATCTGAACATCACCCAACAGGATCTCGCCGAGTACTTCACCCCGCAGTTTGTGGTCGCGGTCAGGGACGCGCAAGTCCGCAGCGTGATGCCGTCCTACAATGCCGTCAACGGGGTGCCCAGCTCCGCCAACACCTTCCTTCTCCAGACCCTCGTCCGCGACTCGTGGGGCTTCATCGAAGATGGGTTCATGTCGTCCGATTGTGACGCGGTGTACAATGTCTTTAATCCGCACAGGTACGCGGCCAATCTGTCGAGCGCCTCGGCCATGTCCTTGCGCGCCGGCACGGATATCGATTGCGGGATCTCGTACCTAACCACTCTCAATGAATCCCTGATAGAGGGTCAATTGTCCCGGGGCGAGCTGGAGCGGGCGGTAACCCGGTTCTACTCGAATCTTGTCAGCGCGGGCTACTTTGACGGACCGGACGCGCCGTATCGCGATCTGAGCTGGGCGGATGTTGTCCGGACCGACGGCTGGAATGTGGCGTACGAGGCGGCGGTGGCCGGGGTCGTTCTCCTCAAGAACGATGGCGTTCTGCCGCTCTCCAAGAGCGTGCAGCGGGTGGCCCTAATAGGACCGTGGGCGAATGCCACGGAGCAAATGCAGGGTAACTACCACGGCGTCGCACCCTACCTCACCAGCCCCCTCGCTGCGATGCAGGCTTCCGGGCTGGAGGTCAACTATGCCTTCGGGACCAACATCACGTCCAACGATACTACTGGCTTTGCCGCCGCGCTCGCCGCTGCAGAGAGGTCCGATATCATCATCTTCGCCGGCGGGATCGACAACACCCTGGAAGCCGAGGAGCTGGACCGCGAGAGCATCGCCTGGCCTGGAAATCAGCTCGAGTTGATTCACCGGCTCGGGGATCTCGGCAAGCCGCTGGTGGTGCTGCAGATGGGCGCCGGCCAAGTAGACTCGTCCTCACTGAAAGCCAGTGAGAAGGTCGGGGCCCTGCTTTGGGGCGGATACCCCGGCCAGGCCGGCGGCCAGGCGCTGTGGGACGTCCTCACCGGCCAGCGAGCCCCGGCGGGTCGACTGACCACGACGCAGTACCCTGCAGAGTACGCTCTGCAGTTCCCGGCCACGGACACGAGCCTGCGGCCCCGCGGCGACAACCCTGGCCAAACCTACATGTGGTACACGGGCGAGCCGGTCTACGCCTTCGGGCATGGGTTGTTCTACACGACCTTTGAGACAGCCCTCGCCGGGCCCGCGCAAGAACAAGAAGGCTCCTTTGACATTGGCGCCCTCCTCGCCCGGCCTCATGTTGGGTACAACCTCGCTGAGCAGCTTCCCATCTTGAACTTCACCGTCGAGGTCACCAACACCGGCGAGGTGGTCTCCGACTACACGGCCATGGTCTTCGCCAACACCACTGCGGGTCCCCGGCCGTACCCGAACAAATGGCTCGTTGGGTTCGACCGCATCGGACCACTGGTACCGCAGGTGTCAAAGCGCTTGTCAGTCCCTGTGTCGCTGGATAGTCTCGCCCGCACCGACGCGCAGGGCAACCGCGTCATTTATCCGGGATCCTACGAGCTGGCGCTTAACAACGAGCGATCGGCGGTACTGGCGTTGACATTGACAGGCAATGCCACTACGCTGGTTCAGTGGCCGTCCCAATAGCAGTGGATCCTGTCCTGTTGAGGACCGAGAGGTCCGGAAGTCGGTGGCGCTGGGGTGGTGGAGGAGGGAGGATAACCGGGAAAGATCGAGGTCAATGCATAGACAGTCCTGGAGTGTGAAAGGTACATATTCCGGGAATAGCATCAACCAATTGTCATTCCACGCATGGCCATCGAAGTACACACAAAGATAAGTTACTGTTGGGGTTGTTATCAAAATAGCAAATTCATTCGAATCAAAGCCTTGAACCCTTAGCTAGGCATTTGTTGTACTCAAAAATTTAATAGCGGAGGTATCGAATCGAAACTATCAATGAATTGTATAAGAACCGCGGTAGAAGACATGAATAACAGCTAAAATGAGAGTTTCCTTGGTCATGGGAACGATAAACTTGGTAGGATCGCCACTTCACGGATAGGAAATAACATCACATCACCCACCAAAGACCAAACCTCCCGAAACAAAGACGTCAACAGATCTTCTCACTCAATGGCGAAAGGGCAGTGGGAGGAGACCAAGCACCTACAACCCCCTCTCCTCCAACACACGCCTCAACCTCGCCTCAAACCCCTCCACAAACTGCGGATTCAACATGTCGGCATGATCGCCCTCACATTCCACGAACCCAATTCCCGCTCGTCTCTCCGGGGACATAGATGCAGATTCCTGTCGGACTGCTGGCTGCAGCGTCGAAAATATCCGGTAGACTCGTAGACGAGCCATGTCCATTGGCCAGTGCTGTCTCTCCCGTATGATGCGTTAGGAATGATGTCGGTGGGGATGCGCAGGGATATTCAGGAATCCCTGTCTGTATCTGTGACAGGGGGTGTTGCGGAGGATTGGCAACAAGAAAGAGAACAATGATTCAGAAGAAACTGCTGGCCTCACATGGTGGGACTTGGAGATTTCGGGGCGATTTCTGTTCGATTGGCCGGTGACGGTGGAGAAGATCTCGTCTCGAGAAGCTGCATTTTGGTTGCAGAACAGTTCACGACGGAGTGGCGAGCCAGACGGCTTCACTAGATGATTCGGATCGGCGCAGACTGGCCGTGGCCTGAAGTGTTAGCGCTTTGGCAGGATTGCTTAGCGTTGAGGCCGATCACGCCGGTGGACTTACTACGGCTTCGCTAAGCCCTAATTCGACAAATGAGGGTTCCAAGGACTCGACGGCGACGCACTACCGGCACAACGTCGAGGTCGATCAAGGGGCTCTGGTACGATGTCGGGCGGACCACGGGCACCCGATGGCCAGGTTCAGCTTCACCACTCACAGCACCTCGAAGTAGTCTGGGTTGGTAAATTGGGCAATGCCGACCAGCGAGCCTTTGTTCACCCATTGGTGGTGCGGTTTATTTTCTCCAAGCGATCCAACTGAATAGGCACATCCACATGTTCTCTCTGAGGCACGTTCTGTGGATTCTAATTAGCTCTGAAGCAGGGACTACCTAGAGGTGGAGCAGAAGCACTGAGAAATCTCTGCATTCTTTTTAAAGCTTAATTGCAACACGGGTCGTTTTGGAAATAATGTCGCGCAAGTAATGAAATCACTATGCATGACTGGACACACCTTGACGCCGAGAGACGATTTGACAACGAAGGAAAACCAACTAAACCTCTAACAGACCGACTTGAAAAGAACCTGCTTATCCAGATTATAATTTGGACAAGTACGCATGCAAATTATCCACCGCAGCAGTCGCACTCGCCAGCTGCGCTCTTGAAGTGGCCGCCCCGATATGCGGCGTGCTGATGACATTCAGATTCTCCCAGAGCGCCCCATACTTCTCCCGACTGGGAGGCTCCTGCTCGTGGCAGTCCAGTCCGGCACCCCAGAGATGGCCTTCGGACATAGCCCGCTCGAGCCCTGCCTCATCGACAATACCCCCCCGCGCCGCATTGATGAGGATGGCATCCGGCTTCATGCGCTTGATCTCCGCATAGGACAGCATCCCGCGCGTCTCCTCCGTTAACGGCACATGTAGCGACAGCACATCCGCCTGCGTGATCACCTCCTCGACACTTTGGGCGCGCACATGGGGCAAATGCTCCCAGACCCCGGTGGCGGGCATGTAGGCATCATACGCGACGATGCGAGCGTTGAACCCCCCGTGGAAGATCTCCGCCACCGTGCGCCCGATGTTGCCCATCCCGATGATACCGATCGTCTTGCCGTGCAGCGTGAGCCCGTTGCACGTTTCCTTCGGGACGGGCTTGGCCATCTGCCGCGTCGTGATGGAGCGGATCCCCCGCGCCACGGCCAGGGCCAGCGTCACGACCAGCTCGGCGACGTCGCGCGCGTTGGCGCCGGGGGTGTTTAGGATGCGGATGCCGCGGGCCTGGCACGCGGCCTGGTCGATCTTGTCGATCCCCACCCCGTGCTTGCCGATGGCGACCAGGTTGGGGCAGCTGGCGATGTCGGCGGCGGTTACGTACGAGCCTCGGATCAGCAGGGCTCGGGCATTTTCCCGCCAGTGCTGAAACTCGGGGTCACTGGGCTGGATGAGGTGGAAAAGGGTGTGGGCGTGTTCGATGGCTTTGGGGGGGAAGGTGTCGAGGACGTAAACGGTGGGCTTCTGGGCAGTGGAAGTACCGCCTGGTGATGAGGATTCAGCGATGCTGGGTGCCATGTTGACTGTGCTTCGTTGGAATAAGATTGCAACTCGTGGGTAGTCAGAGGATATGTTAGTGCAGAAACTATCATCGTTTATTGCTGGGGTATATGTATACATCATCCGGCTGAACGAGCAAATTGCGAGTCGGAAATCTCCCGTCGGGGAATTTCCGAGATCAGTTCTTGGGTGCTTTGCTTCATTCTCTGCAGGAACCGGTCGACCAGATGGTACAGTCCGTCTGGCAAGTCTTCCGGGAGCTCTTCAATTGTCTGCGCACATGCAGATTAGTGTTTGTCACACCACAGACCTGCCACGAACTCACCAATTTGTTTCCTCCATGTAGGGCTACACCAGATAGATCCCACAGCAGCCTGCACATCGTTCTGAAACACGTAAATCTCTCCCCGATCAACGTTAGCAAAGCAGTGCATTTGCCAATGAAGCTTGTATCTCCACCCAAAGGAGAATTTGGCTGACAGACGAGGAGCACCCCTGCGGCGAACAGATCGTACCCATCCAAGAACGACCCCGTGAAGCATCCTTGTTGGAAGTTATTGAACTCTTGGTCGATATACTGCCGGCAGCTATTCGCAACATCCTCCTCAAACCCCTGGCCACTTCGAACTCTAGTCCTACGAGGAGGTGGCGCTATTCCTGCAACTTTGGAGATCTGCACAAACCCCCGGCACGTGAGCTGTGCAGTAGGGTCTGCATCTAGTGACGATGGACCCTTATCGTGGAGAGCTACGTCTCGCCAGTGACGCAGGTTGTGATGATGGAAGGAAGCAGACTGGGGGCCTAGTGTGCGGATGCTTGACATGAGTCTAGCGTGCATGAGAACGTGATGTTGCTTATCACCTCCCGCTGACTCGGCTGCCTTTGGAACATGCGAAACTTTAGTGCCATCTCTGACAACCTGGCAGATAGGCCTACCTTGATAGCGATGTCCTCATCCTCGATACTGAATGGTCGATCCATGACGCCGCTGACAGCCCTGTAGCATGATCAGACGCTGTTTCTCACAGCAATAGAACGGAGTGTACCCACCGATCAACTACGTAGAGACTCCAAAATACCCGTTTCCTTTGGAGTACCTCTGCTTCACTCAGATTTATCTCCGGCTGTGGCTCTTTGTGAAGCTTCAATGCGATGCACTTCTTCATGGCAAGCCCAACTAAATGCCAGGTGGAGCCTCCCCGGGGGCTCAGGATGGAGAAGTGAATAAGCAACAGCAGACATTCGACCACTTTCAGACCGTCAATACTCTGCAGAACGGCAGGAAGATGCTCCATAGCCAGGCTGTGTAAGTCATTGGCGAAAACCCTGGAGTCGTGATCTCCGGACAGCAGCATGCCCAGGGCGACGGCCATGCAGGCTCGGAAGTTTCGGAGGTGGAACTCCGCGGAGCTGCTGCCTCCGCTCTGGCATTGAACCTCGCCACTAAAGGTCGTTGCCACACACTGTTTCAGGGTGGGTTCATCGAGAGGTAGATAAATGCTCTGGCTCCCTTGGAGCAAGTTTCGAAGGCATGATTCGGCGACTTCCTTGGTGATTCTGCTGGCCGCACCCACAGCTGGTAGAGCGCATTGCCTTGCACTCAAGCCTACAGACTGGGATGGATTTCCTCCTGGAATCTCGAGCGCCGCTCGGACCATGCTTCCCATGCCCAGCTGCGGAGGGAATCCATGCGTCTCGTTGCGTGGCTCGGCCATGGCGTTCCGGGAGAGGAAGTCAATATCTCCCATGGTTGCTTGCACCGACTGCTGGGTCGCAGGAGTAGGGTTGGTCACTGGAGATTCAGTAGAGCTTTCTGCGCTGACATCGTGAGTCCTTGAAGTCGACCCAGGTGGCGCAGGAACCGGTGCCGCGGCACGTAGGCAAGCACGCTGGCTGCGACCATTACTGTGAAGCTCTTGCGCCTTTCTCTTCAAAGTCCCCACATAGCTAGGCAACGGTTACACAGGAACATTATCATGAGCGTGTGCTTTGCTTCTTACTTGGACATGGCAGCGTGGGAGATGCCACTGGCTTCTTCTGCCGTGCGGCTGATTAACAACTGCCGCGACTCGCATTCTGCGTTCGCCTCTCGACAGCCGGTACAAGCCGGTAGCAGTCGATCACACTGGGGTTCGTTAGATCCTCTTGTTGGCAATGTCCTAACCACGCGCTGGGTCTCACCTTCTGTTTCCGTTTGGCGCATCTCTCGCATGCTTGGAGTCTGCGCTTGCCCGGGGCGACAAGATGATTCGGCCCGGAACCAATCCGAGGGCTGGCTTGCATTTTCAGAATTGACAGGCTGATCACAGTTGATCTTGCGTGGAGAGACGACTCCTCCCCAGTGATGAAGAACAGACGAAACCCAGGAAACCCGAGGGCCAACTCACCAAGAAGTGGAGCAAATGCCAAGGTATTGTGGCATTACTAGTAAATACTGATTCAAGAACATCGGGTATTTTCCGAGCGCCGCATCTCGCTTAAAAGTGCACGGATGCCGCCAATGACAAAGCTGTCGTTCAGTCATACCTTACAGATAACCGCAATGCCGAATTCAATGCTCCCCCGCGAGGCGTGGGACAGTCATCTCCATTGCCTGGACCCACAGCGTTTCCCGTTCAAGCCAACGCGCGCCTACACCCCTCCACCGGCCACGCTCGAGAGGATGGTACGGCACCGACAGACCAACAAGCTGATGCTCGTGCAGGCCTCCATCGAGGATGGCTATGAAGGGTTTCTGGCTCACCTCACCGAGTGTCGGAGGTTGTACCCATCGATCACCATCCGGGGCACCATCTGCTGCGATCCGGAGCTGGACCGGTTGACCAAGGAGGAGTTCGAGCAATGGCACGAGGCTGGGGCGCGCTGCATTCGCATCCACGGAGTCTATGGACAATTCAGGGACCAGCCAGAGCTCGTGCGGAGCCAACTCCGAGCATTGGCTGGGTCCTACGGGGTGCGTGTGCTGGGGTGGTCCATTTCGGCTCAGCTTCCATTACCAGTGTGGGCCTCTCTGAGACCTTTCCTCATAGAAGATAAGAGCATGCAGGATACCATCCTCATCGCGGATCATAATGGCTGTGCGGGGCCAGATGACATAGACACGTCGGATTTCCGTGCTTTCATGGACCTGCTAGGATCGGGAAGGTTGTACGTGAAGATCGGGGCTTTGTACCGTCGCAGTCCGGACGACTTCCTGCGAATGGAGCCAGTCATTAGGGCAATGGCTGAGCGGACACCTGATCGTATAGTCTGGGGAAGCGATTGGCCACATGTGGTCACAGATGGTGGGAAGTTGCAGGGAGGGGATGTAGATGCTGAGCTGGCCGCGTTACGGGGATGGCTGTCAGAGGAGGCGTGGCGTCTGATGCTTGTTGATAATCCACAGTCAGTATTTGAGAGAAACAAATAACGCAACTTTGGTCAACTGAGCACAGGCTCGATTGCACATCAATCGTATGATGTACACTACAGAGCAGTACGAGGTACAAGCTTAGGTGATGTCGGAGATGTCCCGCAAGGAGACGCGACCCCACCCGGTCTGGAGCCAACCCTAGCCAACCCCATTTCTGTCGGCAATTCTCCGTCTCTCGCGGTGGTTGTTAGGTCCTTTCCCCAAACTTCCCCGGATTCCTCTCCCCACCAGGTGTCTCGGAGCTGAAGGTCCTGATAAATACCCCAGGCCGGTCTGAGAACGAAGCGACTGTTGTTCCTGCATTTGTGCCCTATAGAGCTTTGCCTGAACCCCCGGTGTGTGAGTCCGATCCTTTCTCTTGTATTATCCACCCCTATCTTCGGGATGAGTGTGCGCAGTCCCATGAAAGACGAATTGGAGCAAGAAGTTAAGCCCGAGAATGTCTGGGTCGAAGATTGTGCAGCCGACGGAGGTTCCGGGGTGATGGCCACCTACCGGGGCTACGATCCAGAGTTCGCGCGCAAGACAGAGGGCGAGCTGCTGAAGAAGATCGATCGTCGGATCCTACCTTTGGTCGTGCTCATCTACCTGTTCAACTACCTGGATCGAAACTCCATCACGCAAGCTCGAGTCTATGGGCTGCAAGAAGACACCCACCTGAAGGGAGCGGAGTATCAGACCGTCATCTCCATCTTTTCAGTGGGGTACATCCTGATGCAAGTCCCCTCTACCATGCTCATGACCAAGCTTCGACCCTCCATCTACCTGGTATGTTCAATCTGTCTGTCCGCAAAATGCGACCGATGGAGCTGACCCGATATACAGCCTTCATGCATGATCATCTGGGCCATCGTGAGCGGATGCACGGCAGCGACCCACAACGTCGGCAGTATCATGGCGGTCCGGTTTCTACTCGGCTTTGTCGAAGCCCCCTTCTTCCCCGGCGCCATCTACTTCCTCAGCTGTTGGTACACAAAGAAGGAACTGGGAGTGCGAACCGCATTGCTCGTGTCGGGCATCCTGCTGTCCAACGCTTTTGCGGGACTGATTTCCGCCGGAATCCTGACCGGAATGAACCACACCACGCGTCTCGCATCCTGGAGATGGCTGTTCATCATCGAGGGGCTTGCCACCGTTGTTGTAGCCCTCGTAGCCATGGCCTTCCTGCCCGACTTCCCCGCCACGACCAAATGGCTGACTGAAGCCGAACGGATCGTGGCGCAGGCGCGTCTCGCCGAGGACGCCGGCTCGGAGAACGCGCTGGAAGATGAGAAAGTGCCCCTGCCCCGGGCATTGATCTGGGCCGCCAAGGACGTGCGCACCTGGATCTTTGCCTGCATGCAAATGGCCACGACGGCCACCATCTCCTTCTCCCACTTCTTCCCCACACTGATCAAAGAGATCGGGTTCTCCAACAACACAGTCGTGCTCCTGCTCACATCCCCACCCTACGTCGTGGGCTTCTTCTGGGCTGTAGGCTGGGGCTGGTGGGCCGATAAGCGCCAGACTCGCTCCATTCCCGCGGGCGTGTCGGAGGGGGTGGCTATTCTTGCGGCCATTCTGTTGATTGCGGTACCAGAGTCCCAGCAGTGGGCGCGCTACGCCTTCACCTTTCTGATCTGCTGCGGAACGTACGGTGTCTATGCGACCACCTACGCCTGGCTGTCTTCGACCATCGTGCAGCCCCCGGCCAAACGAGCCGTGGCGATCGGTATCGCCAACACCTGCGCCAACGTGGCGTCGCTGTTTGCGAACTACTTCTGGTTGGACCAGTACGAACCCACGTATCGGGTCTCTTGGGGATGTATCCTCGCTTTTGAGTGTCTCGGAATGGCGTGTATCCTAACGCTGCGTTTTCTGCTTCGTCGCGCCAACAGAAGGTTCGAGGAGTTGGCAACCACGATGGAGGTGAACGATAGTGTTGCCATGCAGCGATTGGACCAAGACTCGCGGCGCGCCATCTTGAATGGGTTTCGATATGTGATCTAGCTTGACTGCTGTACAGACCTTGAATGTGGGCTCTTGCGACGCAGCTGATGGGGAGGTCGGGAATGGAGTGGAGTTTAGACAAGAGACATTTTCATTCGAAGAATGAAATCGTTCATCCATCTCGGAAGTAGAATTGCCGAGGACCAAGTAGAGTACCGTACCGTACGATACCATACGCGGGGCCCCCGCATTTCCCCCACTCGAAATCTCTTTTATATCATGTAAATCCTCGACTTTCATTCCAGCTTTTTAGGCTGCATGCCAAGATCTCCTTCTTCTTTTCCCGCAAGTCAAGTGCACCATGCCTGATGTAGACGGCCTCAAGTTGAAACTACCCAGACTCCCAGCATGCCAATCATGCTATACCAAGAAAACCAAGGTATGGTTCAGCTTCTCCACGTATCCACCGTAGAAGCAACGACTGGGCCTAGTTGACCACATAACAGTGCGACAACGAGCGTCCTAAATGTGGTCCTTGTAGTAGAGCAGGAACCGCTTGCATCACAGTCAGTCTCGATGGCAGTGAGCCTGTCTCACGCGAGTATGTGCTCAATACTGCAATTACACGCCACTGCTGACAGGAAAAGATACATCTGGGAACTGGAGCAGCAGACGCAGGAAACCCAATCGCCTGAGGCTGCGAGTGAAGCGAATACCCCGGTCTTATCAGTGCGTTCACCGGTTGTCTTCACTGCACCAGCAGAGAGATCTCTTGGAGAGCAGGAAACCCCAGCACAAGCAACACATGCATGGACGTCGCCGGCAGACCCGTCTCCTAGGGTGGTGGAGTTCTCGGGGATCAAGTATGTCCTCATCATCCCGGGTGTGTATCGTCTAACATCTTTATCTCAGCTTCATGAGCACGCTCTTTGCAGACACCAGGTGGAGAGACCAGAACGTCAGCCTGTTGCAAAACCTGTCCAAGCCCTCAGCGGTACTGGAAACCTCCATCCGAGCCAATTCTCTGCCCCCGCCGGAGGAAGCACACTTACTCTTTAACGCCTAGTAGGTAACGTGCCTGGTGCTGACTGAGACGCTTGGCTGAAGGAACGTAGTTTAAATGGCTCCCACGTGCAGAATCCCTTCTTGCTGCGCCGCGACGTCCAACAGCTCTATCATTCAGTTTTCTCGGGTGCTCACGGCGCTGCGTCCCGGCCAAATCTCCCACCCCCTCTGCAACGACTGACTGACTTCCGAGTGTTTATGATTCTTGCCATTGGAGCAGTGCCTCTATACCGATCTGGCAGACACACGAGCCACCCATATGGATACTTCCTGGCTGCCATGGATCATCTGGATTTCAACGTACTGTCCAAGGGACTAGACTCAATACAAGACTTACTTTTAGTGGTGAGATTTGGTATATATCATCACATTGGTAGTGAAAATCTCCGTTTCAATTATTGACCAAACAGAAAAGCTAATATTCATCCAGGAACATCCATCTGGGAGCTCACAACACTCTGCATGCGCATGTGCATCGAGCAAAACCTTCACAGGCCACCTCGCGCAAAGCCCGGGAGTCGAAGCAGCCTCCTGCACCAGCAAATGCAACGGCGAGTGTTCTGGAAATGCTACATGATCGACCGCTATAGTTCCATTACCCTGGACCGGCCCTTCGCGATCGCGGAGAAGGACATCCAGATTGGCCTTCCCGCGGACGCGAGCGACGAGGAAATCGACGCCGCAGAGGCATCCGGCTCGTTTCCGGATCTGGACTCCTTCTGCCGGGCGATTGCGTGTCGGAGTCCAGGCACGACGACGGAGATGTCGGTGTTCTTCCTCTGCGTACGGCTGCGGAAGATCACCTCGAAAATACACGCCAGGTTTCGGCACCAGGAGGCCCCAGTGTCGCCAGTCTACCCTGCTACGATGCAGGACATCACGGCGTCGGGGAGAATATACGGTGACCTGGAAGAATTGCTTCAGGAGCTGCAGGAGTGGCGTCTCTCAGCACCCGTGTTCCCCGCTCCGCAGAGCCTGTACCAGATGCAGGTGTGGTATGACCTGCTTCTCATGAGGGAGAGACTCTTGCTGGTGCGCAAGGCGATCGACCTGGTGCCCAAATCGGGCAACACACCCCCGGAAGATCTGCTGTCGCTCTGTCTGGAGTATGCGATTGCGACAATCCAGACATTCTGCCCGTTGTTCGACGCCAACACGATCACGTACACACGTAGCTATTTCCAGATGCTCTTCACAGCCGGGCTGTCCGTAATGTTCTGCCTCTCGTCTCTCGCGGTTCCGACCTCCGCCGTGCGGGAGCAGGCCGTTGAGGCAGTGGAGCAGAGCGAAAGGGCCCTGAAGAGGATGGGCAAGGAGCTACCAGATGCAGTGCACTACATCGCCGTTTATGAGGCCTTGCGCTCGCACGTTATTAGCAAGATGCGGACGGTGCCGAGGTCGGCCGGGGAGTGGGATGAGGCTTGTCGACACGAGCGAGCAACTGCACAGGAAGAGTTGCTAGTGCAGGGAGATGCCAATCCTTACCCAGCCAACTCCCTCGACCTCAACCACAAACTGCACTCAAGCAACAACAATGACCCTCCGCTTGAGAATGACCCCCAGCTTGATCCTTCGCTCTTCTCGCTCGACATCTTCGACGACAGCACCTTCTGGAACACGGAATACGGACTGGGCGAGTACGCGTACGGGGATCCGCTGTTTTATTCCTCGCTGCTGCACGACGAGAGTCTATGAACATTTGCGACGATGCAGAAGACACTCTATAACATGATGCATATATGACTGTATGATAATCTGACAAACATTCTCCCCCTATATCTATGACCTATTCACGTCGACTTGGCGACCCTCTCCCCAATCTCCGCATAATTCCTCGCCATCTGCCTCAACCCCGCCTGCAACATCGACGCATCCTGTCCACTCAACGACCACGACGCGCCCAATTGAAACCACTTCTCCAGAATATCCAATCGGCTCCCAATCCCCCCGATCCCCACAGGCTTGCCCGCCTTCCTCCCCGCCTGCAGCACCTTGGTAACCGCATCCTGATACAAGGCACTATCATACTTGCCCGGGATCCCCAAATCGGCACACAGATCATTCGACCCGACCAACACACCATCCACCCCGTCGACCGCCAGAATCTCCTCCGCGATCTCCACCGCCGCCGGCGTCTCAATCATAGGAATCAGCATCGTCTCGCGATTGAGCACCTCATTCTGCGTCAGGGTCGGCACATGCTGGAAGTTGAACGCGGGGAGGTTGTTGGTGCACCCGCGGGCGCCGAGCGGCGCGTACTTAGCGCACTTGACGAGGGCGTGCACCTCGTCGAGGGTCTCGATGTGCGGGACGACGACCGCCGACGCCCCCGCGTCGAGGATCCGGCTGATGTGCCAGTGGGACTTGCTGGGGCTGCGCACCACGGCTGACACGCCCGCGTAGTTGCAGGCCAGGATCAGCTGGCCCACCTGGTGCAGGTCAAGCGCCGAGTGCTCCATATCAATGAAGAGGGCGTGCACCCCGGCCATCTTGCACACCATCGGGATCTCGTTGCTGGTGATGAACTTGATGGACATCAGCGGGGTGATCTCGCCGGCCAGGATGCGCGTGCGGAAGGGGTTGGAGAGGGCGTAGGGGTGAGGGGGCTGGTCCGTGGGGAGGGGGGTGATGGAGCCCATTTTGGTGGCTGTCGTAGTTTGTTTGCAGGGATGGATTGGTGAGATTGCTCAAGCGTGATGTAAAGTAGATGATGATAAGATAGATGTGCCTTTGTTGTGTGGGGTACTATCTAGAATGGTTTGGAGGGTCCTTATAACCCGGCGGCGCTCGGAGGGCTGCCCGGAGATTTTCCAGTGCTCGTCGGAGATTTCCCGCCGCGGCTTTAGGGCACGCATCGTCCACCCTAGCATTTGCCCAGTGCAGTCCTAAGGGAATGGATTTTCTGGGTGGAAGGTATCGAGAAACGTCAATTGAAGCTGTCGCCTGATATCAGTGACTCACCTATCCACCTATACATACTATTGTCAGTATGAGCCTAAAGCATCAAGATGGCCCGACTCACAACACTACGCACTTACCAATCTACATCGTAAAACTTCTCGGTATAAAATCTGATATTTTTTCTCATAGACACTACCCCTTTACCCCCCGGGCAACAGGCAGCCCCCGACAATGCCACCTGACCACCTGCACGACCCCCTCAATACTATCCGTAATAAACAACGAGCACCCATCCACCCCCCCAAACGTGCAATTCGTCAAATTCCTTCCCCCGCCCACCGCACTCACGATCCTCGCCTTGGGTACCCCCTCCCTATCGACGACAAACACCGATGCCAGACTGGGATGACACACAAACAGATTCCCCTCCTCATCGACGGCCAGCCCGTCGGGCCCCGCGCACCCGAATGACTGGAAGAACAACCCCACCTTGCTGGTGGTGCCGTCGGCATGCAGCGGGAGGCGCCACACGGCGTTGGCCCGCGTCATGGCCACGTACAGGAACCGCTCGTCGGGGGACAGAGCCAACCCGTTCGGGGAGACGCCGTTGGCGATCAGAGTGTCGAGCTTTCCCGCCGGGGTGAGGCGGTACACGCGCCCCGTGGGGTCGGAGAGGCCCGTCTGGCCTTGGTCCGTGAAGTAGAGGTCGCCCGTGGAGGCGATGATCAGGTCGTTGGGGCCTTTGAAGCGCTCCAGGTTACGGCGGGGCAGGAGGGGGCTGACTCTGCTGGTGGAGGGGTCGAAGAGCAGCAGGCCCTGTGGTTCATTTAGTTAGTGGTCCTGAAGCATGCACGCACTGCCCTAGAGGGAGGTGAGGTGGGCGGGTATGCCTTACCTGCTTGTAATCCGCCACCACGATGCACCCGTCCTCACGCACCACCAGCCCGTTGGGCTCGCCGTCCCACCGGACACATTCGCTCACATTTTTGTCAATGTCCACTTTCAGGATCCGGCCGTGCGGGATGTCGACGAGGTACAGGTCCCCGTTGGAGACGTAGGTTGGCCCCTCCAGGAAAATATCCGACGCGGGGTTGGCGGATCCCGGGCGCCATTCTGTGGGCTGACCGGTGCACCGGAGGGAGTCCGGGATGCGCACATAGACCTCGGCTTGGATGATTGGGGGCGGAGGATAGAAGTTCATCGTGGTGGTTGGGTCCGGGTACTGGTTGTCGCGAAGAAACGGCGGCGGATGACTGGGCTGGGAACGGGGATAAATATCGACGCAGTTCATTGGGGCTGGCCGGGATTTCTCCGACGAGGGATGTCGAGCGGGGGGTGCATTAGGATTGTGGTCAGGGTTGGCATAAGCTGGGGGAATGCGGGGCGAGGGAATGGTACAATGGAGAAGATCTATATTTCTCATGCGTCCGTGGGGTGAAGTTGGGCAAGCATTTGCAGACACTAACCATCACGATGGGTCTCATTGCAGACGCGAGAAAGGCTATGAAGGATGCCCCCGAGGGCACATTCAATCGCCATGTACTGTTCTGTACATGTGTGTTTGCCCTCGCTGGAGTATCGAAGGGGTTCGATGAGGGTAAGTGGTATCACTTTACCTAGGTATTGCTTCACCTAAAGAGTCTGTAAAGTGCTTATATCTCCCGTGCATGCCAGGAAACATCGCATCTCTAGTCTCGCAGTCTCACTTCAAGGTTCGATTTGGCCTTGACACGCAGAGTCCCACACAATACTCCAATACCAAGGGCTGGATTGTTTCCATCGCCACCGCCGGTGCTGTCTTTGGATGCCTCGGGGTAAGAATAGCCATGAGGCAGTCTTGGCTTGAGCTGACTATGGACCAACTCTAAAACAGTGCTCGCCCGTCAATGATCAGCTAGGTCGACGCTGGACCCTCCGGATCTTTACCCTCGTCTATTTGGCAGGCATTCTCGGTCAAGGCCTCTGTCATGGCAATCTATCTGGTCTGTATGCCTCGCGATTCATCGCGGGGCTGGGTATTGGACCTCTCTCAATTGTGCCGCCTGTCTACATCACCGAGGTAAGTTGTACAAACAGCCCCATGTTCCTGTTCTAAACTGTCAATCACATTCCAGATCTCGCCGAAAGTCATTCGCGGACTTCTCACCATCCTGTTTGCATCTTGCCAACAACTAGGCGTGGTGCTGGGATTCTTCATCAATTACGGAGTCACAAAACAGTATCCGGGCGTGGACATACAATGGATGCTCCCTACCCTCCTACAACTGGCTCCGGTGGTTATCTGGATCACGGGCTCCTTCTTCTGCTCCGAGTCACCCCGCTGGCTCCTCCTGCGTGGAAGATCAGACGAGGCAACCACAGCGATGTCTCGCCTGCGCAGCCTCCCTCGAGATCACCCCGTGGTCCAGACCGAACTCGCAGGGATGGACGCACAGATCCTCCACGAAATGGAATCCACCAGCAACGCCAGCCTGGTCGACCTACTGAAAGAAACTTTCGTCCCCGTCGAGAACCGCCGCCGATTCTTCCTCATCTTCATGGCCACCCTGTTCTCGCAGTGGTCCGGCGCCAACGCCATCACGCAGTACCTGCCCAGCATCTTCGCCTACCTGGGCATCTCGGGCGACGAGACCACCTTCCTGACTACGGGCATTTACGGGATTGTCAAGTTCACCAGCACGGTGTTCTTCGCCCTGTTCATGGTCGACATCCTCGGCCGGCGGCGGTCCCTTCTCGCCGGCATCGGCCTCCAGCTCACCACCCTGGTCTTCGTGGCCGCGTACCTCGGCGCCACGCAGACCATGTCTACGGCCGAGATTCGGGCATCTGCCGGTGCGTCGCGGGCCTCGACCGCCGCAATTGTCGCCATTTTCCTCCACGCGGTCGCCTGGAGCATCGGCTGGTTCAGTATCCCCTACCTGGTCGGGTCGGAGGTGTTCCCCATCCGCATCCGGTCGCTCAATGTCTCCATCTCCATGGCGCTCCATTGGGCCTTCTACTTCGGGTGCTCCCGCGCGATGCCCAGTCTGTTGGCGGCCACGCATCAGTGGGGGGCGTTTGTGTTCTTCGCCTGCGTCTGCTTGGTGTCTTTGGTTTATGTTTACTTCGCGATGCCGGTGAGTCGCCCTTGTTCGCTGGGCTCTATTGAAAATCTGACTGGGCTAATGTGACTAGGATACGACGGGAAGGTCGCTGGAGGAATTGGATGGTCTTTTCCAGCGGCCCTGGTATACAGTGTATCAGGTCGCGTACAAGTCAGTGCAAGGAGTGGAGGGCGAGACGATGGAGGTCAAAGCTGAGTGGAGTGGGAGGGCTCAGCATGTGGAAGAGGGCAGCACGAACTAGTGACATGTTCAAGCGCTGTTTGAGTGTGCTCATGGAAAGCGCAGATATATGGTTGATTTTATGGATACATCAGAGCCTATCAATGGAGGAACATATCACCGTGTTCCTGACTTGCTTCTGGTCGCGACAATAGCGATTACCTGTGTAATCAGGCATCAAAATGAAGCTATTCCCGTGAAGACCCACCCAGGAAAAACCACCAAAAGCAAAAAACGACAACAGTCGGATTTGAACCGACGCCTCCGAAGAGAATAGATTTCTAGTCTATCGCCTTAGACCGCTCGGCCATATTGTCTTGTATGGTAATGTCGCTGCTTTTTGGTCTCATCTTGCAAAAGCACGCGAAGCTTTAAATGAATCCAGAATAACCACCCCGACCACAACGCAACATTCCACTTCCCCACTAAACCCTATCATACAGCCGGTCCATCTCAGCTATATTCTTTCCGCGATCAAGGATCTGGCTCGGATGATACACCACGAAAACTCCCATCATGATCAGCATCAGCGCCGCGTCGAAGACATAAGCATACGCCTCATGGCTCTGCAGCGACCCCGTCGAGCCCTGCGCATACTCGATGACCCGATAGAGACACCGAACCAGAATCAGCCCGCTGGCCGCGTACAGCACCCACAGATACCTCTTCCACGGTACGCTCAACGTCATCGCGGTCGACGTCGGGTTCGCGGTGATGCGCCTGTGGAAGACGACTGCGACGGTGACGAAGAAGCCGAAGAAGAGGATCTGCACGACCAGGCCGACGATGATCACGTTCTCGCCCAGCTTGAGCGTGCTGCTGGTCTTGGCGCTGGAGAGAATGCCACCGCCTGCGAGACATTGTCAGTGCCAGTTTGCGGAATAGAGTCCGGGGAGGTGCATCGTACCGCCGCACTGCATCAGAAAGGCGAGCACGTCCCCGAGGACGAAGATCTTGGTCATCCACCGCGCGCGAATCAGACACCGCGAGTCGCCGTCGGTCAGGGTGACGATGCGGCCCAGGATCATGTAGATGGAGGCGGCGAAGAGCGACGGGGCGATCAGGATGAAGAGGCTCTGGAGGGCGTAGGGCATGACGGTGTAGTTCGGTTTCTGGTGGGCGCTCACGGCCCGCGCGACGTACCCGATTGTCTCGACTGTTGCGACCGTATTAGCTGAGTCTTGGGTTGGAGATGAACGACGAAGCTCATACTTAAGCCGCCGATCACAAAGGCTGTGAAGAAGTATGCGCGCTTCCGAATTAGCAACCAGAGGTGGTACGCGGTGGCACCGAGGAAGAGAAACAGCGCCAGCAGGGCGCACGTCACGGACGGTGTATAAGCATAAAGGGTTGTTTCCGTCATTTCGATTGTTTTTGTCTGAATTAGTGAGTATAGAGTAGATCGAAGTCAGCGTTAAACACGCAGAATTGAGGTGCGAATGCTAGATATATGTACGACACAAACTTCAACTCTTGAATCAAGCTTTGCGAGTGTGCAGGCAGCAGTGTATAGATCTTCAAGAACAATTCTAAAATTGGTACTTTGGTCCACTGCATGTTTTGGGATAAGAAGAGCTGTAGTCGACCGACATCGTGACTCTAGACCCTCTTGTGCGAATACGAAGCCGAACCCGAGTCCGAGATCCATCGGAGATAAGATAATCGACGGGTCGAGCCAGTCGAGCCACGCAGCTGGCTGTGTTTCTACGCTTCCGTATTCGTGCTCGAACTCGCTTCAAATGCCCTGGTCCCGCTATTGAGAACTTTGAATCTTGAAGCTCATGATTCTTCTTTGTCTGCCTAAATATGATACACTCAGCGCGCTCCTGGTAAAGGCGTATCCCGGTTTCGACGCATCTGGGCATGGCAACGCTATTCACTTGAAGAAAAAACAAAGGGGGAAAAAAGAAAGAAAAAGAAAAAAAGAAGAAAAAAAAAAAAAAAACCAAAAGAAAATCTTGATGCAGACTCAGAGTTGAAGATTTCTGGACTTCAGATGTTTAGCGCAAGGTGCCTTCGGAAACGGTGTGTGTCGGAAATGATCAGCTCCTGTCTTGAGCATGGATAGAAAACCGGACTTTCCAAGGGTATATCAACTGGGCAGCCGCGCCAGTCACTCGTCCTTTCGATATTTGTCGCTCAATATCCCTTATCATCAAGCTATCCAGCAATATGAGATCTTTCCAACCGTCTCAAGTACGAACTATGCGCTCAACTCGACAATCAAGTCTTTAAAATTTCTTGGGGAATGCGGACATTGCCAGTTAATGATCATTCGAGGCAGCAGCGTGACCTCCCAAGCCTGACTGGATTACTTCAGTATTTATCCTGGAAGAAAGTTAATGGAATGAGCCTGGCAAGGGCACTGGGGTATGTCAGACGGCAGACACCGAAGAGGAGTGGGAGCGGTACTGGGTACATCGAGTTGAGAGCATGAGGTGATTATATTCACCGGTTTCCCTCCTTTATCTTCATCTATATGATAAGGAGATTCATCATCACAGGGACCCACACGTGGTGGCAATGGATGGCCGGAGCATTCATGTGGGAAGGTCACTGTTCTCATGGTACTTCAAGTGAATATCGCAGTCGGAAGCCAAACCTGTACATACGGCCCACATGAGAACAGAATTCCTCCCACAACACACTCCATCATTCAAAAACATAACACTTATCAACAGCTAACCCAATATCAACCTCCTTCTCTACTCTACAACTTCCCACCACCTCCACTCCCAGCCACCCACCGAAATCAACCTCACTCCTCGAGATCAGACCAAACCCTCGAGACAAGCACCACAATGACCCAGATCGTCGCCCTCATCAACCAGCTCGCAGTCCTCACGTTCACCCTCATCATGACCACCAACCTCGCTCCAGGAATCAAACGCCATCTCACCGCCATCACCGACTCCTCGCCCCTCGCCGCGGGCCTCCTCCTCTACTGCAGCATCTCCTATCTGATCAACCACAGCCGCTGCGGCCTGCTCGTGTCGACCTACTTTGCCCAGCTCTACTCGACCATCGCGACCGACTACCTGTGGAACCTCCTGTTCTGGAAGACCCTCCCTGCGACCGGGCTGTGGGCCCGAGCCCTGAAGGACGAGCTTTCCATGCGCAAGGATCTGTGTGTCTGTGAAGGAGCGGCCGCCGTGATCCAGTGGTGCTTCGATCCATACGCGCGGGTGCTGCTGGTGTGCGAGTGGATGGGCTTTCTCTGCGTTGGGATCTATTCGACGGTCTTTGCGGCCAAGGCGGTTTACCGGCTTCTCGGTGAAGGGCATACATATTGAAGCTCGGAGAGGAGGTACTGGATGAAACAAGTTTGAAGAAGTGATTTCCAAGGAATGATGTGCTTTGTTTACGATATGGTGAGACTGGGGTAGAGCCAGGCAGTCGGGAGATACTGGCAGGCGAAGGGATGCTGGCCTGGCCCTGGGCGTGAACTGGTGCCATTGCATCTGTACTATCCAGCCTGCATGCTACTGAGACTGATTTTTCGACTTTGATGTCGTTAGTTGACCACAATGAGATTGCATTTCTAAGCAATGGAGTTTATGGAGATAAGGGACAGTCACTGCGCCCTCGGGTTTTGGACCGAGTCTAACTCCGAAGCATTGCATCTGTAAGATCCGATGCTATCCCCGATGGTCGCTTAAAGTATGCCATAGCACTCGCCAGTTTCTCTAGTCTGGGCTTAGTGTACTGTTGGTCTTATAAGCTCTGACACAGTCTGACAGCATCAAATCCCTTCAGACCCTACTACGACGAAGCCAAAGCATGTATATAAATACCGCTCGTCGTTCCCTCCGACTCAATGCACTCGACCAGCGTTTACCAAAGCACACACTCACACACAGACTCAAGATAGGAAAGAGACCAAACCCCAAGATGACCATTCAAGACCACTCCACCATCACCACCTCCAGCGCCCGGCGTCCGCAAGACCACGCCCTCATCGGCCAAGCCGCAAAGATCCCCGCCCCCGCCCCCGAGCAAACCATCTCCATCAGCCCGGTGATCCTGCCGGCCCCCAACCGCATCATCGACCTGCACATGCGCATCACCGCCCCGAGCACCACCGACAACAGCCCGGGCCCCCTCCCCATCATCCTCCTCTCGCACGGCCACGGCCCCTCGAACCACCTCTCCTCGCTTCACGGCTACGGCCCACTGGCCTCCTTCTGGGCCGCGCGGGGCTTCATCGTCGTCCAACCGACCCACCTCAGCTCCAAGTCCCTCAGCCTCGACCCCTCCGTCGCGGGCGCCCCACTGTTCTGGCGCTCCCGCGTGGACGACATGAAACTGATCCTCGACCACCTGGCGCTCATCGAGGAGCTCGCCCCGACCCTCAAAGGCCGAATGGACCACACCCGCATCGCGGTGGCAGGCCACTCGATGGGGTCGCACACGGCGGCCATGCTCCTGGGGATGCGGCTGACGGACCCGGCCGACGGCCGCGTCGTGGATCTCTTCGACCCGCGCATCCAAGCGGGGGTGCTGCTCACGCCGATCGGGAACGGCGGGGAGGCGCTCAGCCCCGCGGCGGCCGAGCGGTACGCCTTTCTGCGTGGCACGAGCTTCGCGGAGATGCGCACCCCGGCGCTGGTGGCGGTCGGGGACGCCGACGCGTCGCCGCATCTGACGGTGCGCGGGCCCGAGTGGCATGCTGATGCGTATGTGCACGGCCCCGCGCCGAAGAGTCTGTTGACGGTGGCGGCGGCCACGCATGGACTGGGCGGCATCGCGGGGTACGATGCTAGGGAGACGACGGATGAAAGCGTCGAGCGGGTCGGCGTGGTGCAGCGGGTGACGTGGGCGTATCTGCGGGCGAGGCTGTGCGGGGACGAGGAGGCGTGGCGGGAGGCGGTTAGGGTTGTTGGGGCCGAGCTCGAGGGGTTGGCGACGGTGGAGTCGAAGTGAGGTCGCAGCGTCCAGTGATGCAGGACCGGAGTGTTACGATTGAACAGCAGATAGTGTGATTGCTGGTCTGGTCTTACACTCGCTCCCTCTCGTTGGAATCTGGATTTGAGCTGCAAGTTTACCAGGGGGTAGACACCGGACCTGATGGAGTGGATGTGTGATTATATGAAGAACAAGCAATGGTATGGTTAACTATCGATAAAACCCTCATGCCCATTCCCAGAGCACACCCCGAACATAACGCCCACCGCCGAACTACCGACAAGACACCACCCCGCCCTTCCGCCCATACCTCGCCGCCAGAAACGACTTATGCACCTCGGACACATTCACCCTCGACGAGCCCCCCATCAGCCGCTGCACCGCCAGCTGCGCCGACCGCACACTGTACTCGGTCATCAGCGCCGTCTCCTCGGGGATCTCCACGTACTGGCCCACTAGCGCCAGATTGCCCAGATCCGAGGGGGTGATATCCGGCCGATCGCCGGGGTCGCGTTTGAGGAGCGGCGACAATCCCAGCGGGAGGACGTAAGGCACCGTCCTGGCCTTGGGGATGATCTGCGCGGGCGGGATGTTGAGGCTGCTGAGGAGCTCGGCGAGGATCTCGTCGCCGCTGCATGCGGGCATGGGTTTGTGGATGTGGTGGCCCGGTGCGTCCGGCGTGAAGCCATAGCCTAAAATGGAGCGGAGGGATCCATCGTGCTCTTGCTGCGCCTGCTGGGGAAAGACGAGCTTCAATGACCAGTTGCTCTCTGCGATGGTGGCATCGACGGCGGGATGGGTGCCCAGGACGCGGTGGTGGAGGGCGTTGAACTCGGCTTGCGGCAGGTGGATGACGAACATCCCCAGGCGGGATTCCGGGAGATGGGTGCAGAAAGAGGCCGGGTTGCCGCACTGCGAGGATTTCTTGGCGAGGGCAACCCACAGCGCCCAGCTGGGGTCGTCGAGGAGGCTTTGCGTGCTGGTGGAGAGGGCGGGCGGAGGGCTGGCGCGGGTGCCGGTCGCGATGCCTGATGCAGCGGAGCCGAGGGTCACGATGAGGATGTCCTCTGCGCGTACAGGCAAGACCATAGGATGTCCGCAGGGGTCAATCGCTTGGATCCCGCTGGCGGTTTGAGGATAGTGGTCCGGGTGGAAGTGGATGTCGGTGACGTGGAGGTTGTGAAACTCGACCCCTTGGTTGCGAAGGTAGGCTCGCAGCGGCTGGAGGACGGTCTTCCGCAGGGAGAGTTGCAGTGGGTCAGCGATCTGGATGCTGTTGCCGATGACCTCGTCCAGGTATTTGCTGATGTAGCGATGGAACTCGACGGCGGAGTGCGATGGGCGTAGGCCGAAACTGAAGCCCGACATCACCCCCTTTAGCATCGGGTTCTCCAGCCGGAGACAGGATGCGTCAGGGAAAGGCGGGATTTACCTTGATGAGAATAGCCTCCAGAAGTAGGTGTCGAAGAAGGACTCATCGAACACCAGCTGAATGCTCAGCCCTTCGTATGCTTCCTCGTCCTGCAGGAGGAAGCGGAGGATGTCCTTGCGGTTCTTGCGCCAGACCTGTTTGCGGCCGAGATGACCGAGGAAATGGATCGGCTCTGCCATGAAGGCCTCGGTGCGGTCTCGGGTGCATGTCGCAGGGGATTCGTCATGGTGGAAGGTGGGTACGTCGAGGGGTTGAGGCTGATGCGGTCCTTGGGCTGATGCGCATGGCAGCTCCTGGCAGTGACTCGTACTAGACGTGATCAACCGCTTGCGTGTCGACTTGTTATTTCGGATAGTGCCAGTAGGCTGTGGCTGACCCCTTGAGTCGAGGATACGGATTCGATTGCCGGGGATCTTGGCCTCATTTATCAGACAAGAGGCAGCAACCAAGGACTCGACCCCACCACCTATCAACCACACTGTATGTGGTCGACGATTTCGAGTGGTCATGATGGTGTGTGCATAACATGTGAGCGTTGGGAAATGATCTCCTGCCTGCCAATCGAGGTTGGGGATTGGCAGGGCCTGATTTATACATCTCTTGCGGGGGGGCTCGTGATTCCTCAGTGACTCAGCCCTGTCAGCTCACCTATTCGTGAAGGCAGATCTGGTGCCCTGGTTCAGCCGAATAAGGCGTGGGCCGTCGCGGGCACAGCCCAGACATCGGCTAGAACTGCCTGGGCCTTCGCATTCCCCTCGTCTCCAATCCAGCTCTACTGACATCGTGTTGAGAAGGGTGAAAAGACCGAGTCCCAAGTCTCACAGGAAGACATGGTTCCGAGTGTGGAGTGTGAGAAGCAGTGAATGGGGGAGGGGATCGACGGCCGCGAGGGCTTGGTAGTGGGGGGTCGCGTGACGGGCCAATGTATGGATGCGGCGAACCCAAACCATAAAACCCCGCGTATTGCATCCATGGCTACAGTCCATTTCCAGTAAAAGGCTGGAGCCTCAGCATGATCACCCTCCCCGTATATCACATGAGAATGATGAGCAGTTCCCGGGGTCGGGTTGCTTTCCGAATATCAAGTCCCCAGCCCCAGATCACTCGCTATATTATTCATTGTTGGCTCGTAAACTAGACAATGAATCGTACGCGACTTCTGTTGCAGGCTCCAGTTTTACGATCAAGATGAACGGCTGTGCTGCACGAATACCTTCTCGTGCAAAAGGTCGTCGAATGTCTGCTCACGAACCATGTCACCGCCCTTCGTACAACGACCAGCCACCAGCCCTAGCCCGCCGCCTTTGAGGGCTCCAGCCTGGGTCCACGCCGAGTATGGAACCCTCCCGCCGAAGCAGGACGAACTCCCACTCTATCTTTGTGTTCTGTACATCATCGTCCTGTCGATAACAGTGTTCATGCTGTAAGTCGTGGCTCGTTAGCTGAGTCTTCACTCTAATGCTGATCGCGACCAGGGTCATCGTCAAACGCCGCTACGAGGCAGACTTTACACCCCCAAACACTGCTTTCGAGCCCATCCTCCCGTACACGAGTCGCAACTCGGAGGAACGGCGACTGCTCTACTTTCAGCAGAGCGTGGTGAAGGATCTCTACGGAGACTGGTGGGCTTCCATCCAGACGGAGCGGAGCAAGCTGATGGGGTATAACAGCCCTGCTGTCTGGTGAGTGCGGGTCGCGGATGTCGAGGGTTGTCGCGTCTGCAATAGCAAGCCACTGACGTCGTGTGTAGCCCCATCTGTCTGGAAGTCGTCACCAAGATGCAACTGATCTACCTGCTCCCATGCAGACATGTCTTCCACGATCGCTGTCTGGATGGCTGGGTTATGAGTGGCAGGAACACATGCCCGCTGTGTCTGGATATCATGGCGAGGCCCGGGAGGAAAGAAATTGTGTAAATAGTGGTGGATGTATATACCAGCAGAAGTATTGAATTACAAGTAACAGAGTCAGTGATAGCTGTGCTGACTCGTACATCAACATGGCCCATTGTCAGCATAGCAACGTCAGACATAACCAAATCCGACCGAGGAGCTATTTTCGCGTGTCTAAGGAGGCACTGTCCAGGCTGCCAAACAGCCCATACGGGTCATATTGCCTTTTCAGTTTCTGCAAGCGTGGTAGATCGTCCTCGCCAGAGTCTACTACACTGTCTTTCGGCCCTGAACAGATCAGCATCGTACAGTAGATTTAAGTCCTGCGATGGGGGACTCTAAAATGGTGGAACATACCACCATCTGCCTCACTGCTTTTCGTAGGCCCTTCCTGCCTCCCCTGAGGATACACCCTAAAGACCAGCTCAGTGGCAAGACCGAACACCCCTCCGGCATGATACAGCGCCCAAAAGAGATCGGGCTTCTCCGTGCTCGACGTTGTGGCAATGCTCCCATCCGCCAGGACTATCTTGACACTCACTAGATTGTCGATAATCGGGCCAGGGCAACCCGCCAACCAGCCACTTCCTGCTCCAGTTCCTGCGTCGACTGGAGTATCATCCCCGGTGACCGGAACGACCGTGAGGCCCGATGCGCCCGCAACGCCGACGA
Source organism: Aspergillus aculeatinus CBS 121060 (assembly GCF_003184765.1). Classification (NCBI taxonomy): domain Eukaryota; kingdom Fungi; phylum Ascomycota; class Eurotiomycetes; order Eurotiales; family Aspergillaceae; genus Aspergillus; species Aspergillus aculeatinus. The sequence continues at coordinate 132,097 of NW_020291506.1, forward strand.
GATCCTCCCATCTCGCGCCTCCTTGAGCGGCCAGTGTGCGTGATGCCGGATCAACCACCACTTTGCTCATGCGCGCCAGACTGATGAGAATCCCCCCCTCCTCCCCCGATGAACTACCTGTTGCAAAGACGCCACCGTGGACGATAATCGGGATGTGGTGTTTACTCGCGTAGCTGAGAACGCGCGAAACCTCGTCGGTGGTCTTGACTTGCACGATGGCGCCCTGCCTCCGTCAATCATGAAACCAGCTTAAATGCATACAGACATACCGGGTCGACCTCACCCAGCTCGAGACCGCGAACGCGCTCCGCGTAGTCCCCATCACTTGGGGTGTGCACCTCCGCCCGGGTGTCCTGCAGCGTCGCTTTCAGCTCGATCGCGCGTCGGCACGAAAGACGGGTCATCTTGCATAGGTCAAAGTACGCTAAGCTTGCGTTTCGATCGCTGCGGCAATGCTGCTACAGAGCTCAAAGCAAGCTGTCAGGAGCTCGGAGGAATCCACCGAGCAGAGCAACAGCTTCCTCGGACGAAATTTGGTTCGGCGGTGGCGAGTTTCCCGTCAAGCCAGACGCTCTGACCGAACCTTATACACTCGCGACCGAACAATGAACCGCAACCACAGGGCATTACGAGCACCGCAAGGTTTAACCCGGTCGTTCCAGACCCATCGACACCCATCGACGAGACTCCGCATTTTCCCCGGCCGTCGGCTCCGAGCTTTGCAGGATATCGCTTGGCAAGGGGGATACGAGGGAATTCTCGTGTATTCTGGCTAATCGCTCTCTCTTCTCCGGCATCGGGGGCTGTTTGGTCTACGCTATCGGTTGACTCTATCTGAGAGGAATGTCCAATCAACTAATCATGTATCATCCATCAATTCAATCATTAGGCTTATATTAATTCGACCGGGATAGGTGATCTTGCACCGTGTGCAGATCATAACGGGTATAGAATACATGTCCGACCAATGAACCGTTGCTGAGTTTTGCGCCGATGTCCAAGTTCACGTCACATACGAATGGTCTTTTGCTGAAGTCCACTCAATGCCTTTTTCTGTAGCACTGGGCAGGCTTTTGCATGAGATTGAAGCCTATTGCCGACCGTTCTCCGGAACCCTAATGCGGTGCCACTTGTTGAACGTATTGTGCGGGTCGTACTTCTTCTTGAGCTCCTGCAGGCGGGGGAAGTTGTCTCCGAATATCTCCTCGCTGCCCACATCGTGGCCTGTCCTCTGTTAGCTGTCTTTCCTCCCATCCGCGACAAGACCGTCCTACCAGCATAGTTGGCATAGATGCCCGTGCCCCGTCTCGGGCCCTGATACCCCGGCCGCTTGATCCCCGCCGACGTCGCAATGCGGCCTAACAGACTGGCCTGCGCCAACCGGATTTGCGCATCCAGATCGGCATCGTACCACCGAAACAGACAACTGACATTGTAGTACGGCCCGCGGTTCGCGAACGCCGTCGCCTCGTCGGGGACCTGCATGATCTGCGCATTCGGCAGCAGCTCAAACAGCAGCCTGCTATCCCGGGTCTGCGGGCATTCCGTGAGCACCCCGTTGAACTCGTCGTACACCGACTGCACGAACCCCAGGTCCAGCGGGAGGGTGACGTTGCTCCCGCGCATGCTCTTCCGGGGGCCCATGGCCACGTCCAGCGGGTAGCTGATGTTGACCTCGGTGTCGCTCCCGCGGCGGTGCAGCGTGTCCGTCGTGTTGAGAATCCCATTCAGACTGTCGTAGGGGATCATCCCCGCGGTGTTGGCGAGCGGGTCCGCCTTTAGCAGCGGCGCGAAGAACTGCTCCGCCCGTGCCTGGTCCCCATTGTAGAACACCACGACCAGAATACAGCACTGCGTCATCGCCGGCGCCACCGTGAACCCGAACCACAGACCCTGCTTGCCGTCCGTCTGCCTCTCGAACCGATTGGCGAAATCGACAATGACCGCGAGTTTCTCCGGCGCGAAGAGCAGCGTGCCCGCGAAGACGGCGTTGCGCTGGGGATGCGCGCGGAACCCGAGCTCGACGGCGACGCCGAACTCCTGGCCGGCGCCGCGGACCGCCCAGAAGAGGTCGGGGCGGGACGTCTCGGAGGCGATGACGATGCTGCCATCGGCGAGGACCACCTTGGCCCACAGCAGGTTGTCAATGGCCAGCCCGTACTGGCCGGTCAGCCAGCCGTAGCCGCCGCCGAGGGTGGCCCCCGCCGCGCCGATGTGGCTCAGCGTGCTGCCCACCACCGCCAGCCCGTGCTGCGCCGCCGCCACGTCGATGTCCGCCCACAGCGCCCCGCCCTCGGCGGCCACCACGCGCGCCTCCGGGTCGATGCGCACGCGCCGCAGCCGGGCCAGGTCCAGGACGATGCCCCCGCGCGCCGTCGAGCTGCCGCTCGTCGAGTAGCCCCCGCCCCGCACGGCCAGCGGGATCTGGTGGCGGGTCACGAATCGCACCACGATCGCCGCTTCGTCGGCGCAGGTCACTCGGACCACTGCGCCCTGGTCTCATCAGTCTTGACCATTCCTTTATTCGTTGGGGAGGGGCAGAAACTCACGACATCCTCATCGCACGAATCGCTCCACTGCTTGATGTTATCGCCGTAGCCCTCGCATCCCCACGTGGAAATTTCCGCGTTGGTGCCCTGGAGCTCGTCCCGTAGACGACGGACTTGCGAGAGTGGTAAAAATGGCATTATGGGTGTGTGTGGTGTGTGTGGTGACATGGATTGGGAAGGGTTCACATACTCAATGTTGGATAACGGGTATATTATAGGGCGGGCAGAGTGACAGCCACCGGACCGTGGAATGGGATGCGAATGAGGTCAGCGCCCAGATTTCACGGGCTTGGGAATCCGGCCAGTGTTAACCGTCGCTCGGCCGAAATCATGCTACTTTGGCGATTTGTTGCCGGTGGTCACGGTACTTTCTTACCTTATAAGGGCTACAAGAAGGTGGTCTGATCGGACAAAGAGCTGGAGCTGTGGTGGCCTGTGGGGGTGGCAAATTGCTGCTGAGAACGGGTCCACCGGGTTTTCCCGTTGTCGACTGGTGGGAAGTGCAGTGCACAACGCTCTTGGTGACTTCTGGCTCGGACTTTTTCCCTAACTCTCCCGACATGATGTAGTCGTTTCTTGGAGGTGGGTTTCTGCAGGCGGTTTCTTCCTTGTCCAGTTGTCCAGTGTGGAAAGGTGTGCGATCCGCGCCGTGGTTGACTTCATCATGATGATCCCGTGAAAATAGGAAAGAAATAATAAAAAGAGAGCTGGAAGTTTCCTACTTAAACATCCAGCTTGGGAATTATTGTCAATTCATCTTCTTCAAGACAAGGACTTGCAACATACTCAGTACTCCGTAGATCCCGAGAAAATTCTCGGTGGATCATCCATGCTACTTGTAAACTGACTGTGAATTGAGCTGCGGTCAACAGAGGGTAAGCCGTGGGTGATGCGACCGGGCGTCCGTGCACGGACCACCTACGCCATCCCCAGCAAGAGAGAGTCGACAACTGGAGCTAACCTGTCTACGAGCTAAGATATGTGGCGTACAAACCAGAGATATACCAAATTGTCCGTGCTATTGCTCGCCACAACTTTCACCCGTGACTTTCCCATTGTGGATGTCACGAACGCATAACTGAACTACTGTCGTTCCTACCGAGTCTCCAACCCAGGGAGACTAACCCAGCAGACCGATATACCTTTACCGAGTATGATTCTCGTCGAGGATCTACCTCAGCTACAACACTGGCATGACCTTCCCGGGTGCAAAGACAGAGAGTGGCAATGAAGACGAGGAGGTAATCTGCGATGAGAACGTTGCGCGTGCGACATGCCCTATTCCTCCAGGACTTCCCACGATAATCACAGACAAACACCACATATTATCCTCTACAACCACAGTACCAGCCTTATCACCACCGCACCGGAACCCAATACTTCCGCCAGCCAGCCTCCGTGTCGGCCTCCCGCCACCGCTCCACCCCGTCGGCCACCCCATCCTCCCCCACAGTCCAATCCCCCGCCCGCACCCGCTGCGCCCAGCTCTCCAGCACCCGGTGCAGCGGCACGTCACGCAAGGGGATGAGCCCGTTGAACTCGCATTGATACAGATCATAATTGGCATCCGCCGGGTCCTGATCCAACCACGGATTGCCGCCCATGCACGTGCCGTCGCTGAGGCGGGCCCAGCCGTGGCGCCCGATCCCGAACGGCAGCAGCAGGCGGCAGCCGTTCTCGCCGCTTTTGACCCTGCGGTCGTCGGCCGTCAGATACAGGCCGGCGGGGCGCGGGGCCGCGGTTCGTCGGTGCTTGTCGTCGCCGAAGTCGGCGAGGAGGGAGTTGAGGCAGAGATCGGGGTTGGGGACGGTCGTGACCGTCTGCCCCGGCGCGTTGGCGGCGGGATCATCGGCGAGGAAGAGGAGGGTGGGCTTGATCGGCCGCGCTACGGGGAGTGCACGGCGCATGGCAGATTGATATTCGAGATTTCGCTGCGGTTGGGCGCGGAATTCGGCCTCGGTCGGGAGGCGGATTCCCGGGGCGAGGTAGCGGAAGCGAACCGGGCGGGGGGTGGCTGCACTGGTTGCGGTGCAGAAGCGGTTGATGAAGCTGTTGGGGACGAGGTGGGCTTCTGAGCGCACGGCGGGGTCGGACCAGGGGAGGGTTAGCCGTGCGGAATCCCTGCTGCTGCTGCTGCTGCTGCTGCTGCTGCTGGGTAATCGCATCTCGATCTCATGGATAAGGTCCTGGAAGGCTTGCACGGCCTTGTCGACGTCGGCGGCGGTATACGTATGGATCCGCCACGGACCGATCGTATCAAAGGTAGAGTCACACAGCGTGTCAGTCCCGATATCCCCAGTAGGCCACTGCCCATCCACCTGGGCCTCGATCTTGTTCTCCGTGATCATCTGGAGGTAGTCCGCATAGATGTCTTCGAGCGGCCGGAAGCCGTGACCATAGTTGAGGATCGGGTGGGTAGCTTCGCGGCTCTCGGCGAAGACAGCTTTGCAGGTGATTTGGTCGAATCTACGCACCTTGCTCAGGGCACGATCCCGATACAGAGGTGGTGAGTTGCGGCAACCTACATGATCCCCCATTCATCGCCATTGGGGTCGTACCAGCTCGTGGCGCGATGTAGGTCGAGATAGCAATCCCTGCCGTCGAATATGTCGTTGAAGCGTTCATCAATCAAGGAATGAGGAGTGTTCAGGTTTTCGAGATAGTAGCAGAACTCCGGAGCCTCGGGGTGGTAGTATACGCGCTGGAAAAACCGGACCAAATGGGGATGGTACCGCGCGGCGAGTTCTTCAGAGGGTTGAAAATGCCCCCACCAGGTTGAAATGGAGCTGTTCTCCAGGGGTTTTCCTGCTCCAGTCCAGGCGATCAGGAAAATGCGATTATGGAGTTCTGCGCACAATTCATAGTTGAATGGTCCTAGAGGAACTTCCTCTCCGTGATTGCGAGACATGACTGGACAAGGTCAACATGATTTGGACTGAAGGACACTTGCTTGTTTTTATGCATCGAAACCGGTGACTCAAAACTCAATTCCATCGTCCACGGCGAAGCGTGAAGGATACAACGACCAGTTTTGAGGCACACCATGGTTTACAGAGCTGTAACAACGGCGTTATACGACCCACCAGCTAGCGTGATCTTGGCAGCGCGATGTTCGACGACTACTGTGGCCGAGGCCTCGTTAAGCTCGACTGAGAAGACCGATCTTTAACTTCTCAGGCTTAGTCCACTCGTTTGTATCCGGACTTTGCTCAAAGCGTGTAGCCTCACCACGGATTGGTCCTCAAACCCCTATTTTCAGGGTCATCGCAGTACGTAGTCCCGTGAGTGCGCAAGAGGTCCATCTTGTCGGGCCCGGGCCGATACCCGATGTAACCCAGGATGGTTATTACAGATTCTATTACAGAGTAGGTACTCGTATTTCACCAAGCTTCGTAATTATCAACTCATTCGAGTAATCACAAACTTAATGATTGTTCTGCCAGACACTCCGCCAGCGCGCGAATGCGCCAATCCTCACTGCGCAACAGCATCCCGCAAATCGAGCGGCATTCGTTCCGCGCCCGGTCGCGCATCCACCAGAGATCCAATTTCCGCATTTGAGTCAGCCAGACGGCGAGGAGCAGCAGAGCCACTTCATCCTTCCGGTGGAGGAGCTGCACGAAGGGTGATTCCATCTCGACGAAGAACCGGATATAGACGCCAAACAGCTGTGGGGCAAGATGCTTGCTCACGGCGGGTGTTTCACCGATAGTACGCAGGATGTTGTAGGCGGAGAGATACACGTTGGTGGCGGTGGTGTCGGCGGGTTGGATGTTGCATAGTTCCGCCAGGTGGGTGGTGAGGTGCGGTTCCTGTTGGAATTGGGATGCCTGTGGGGCCTGCACAGTGTGGCGGTCCTGTGTGAATTCCGTGTACCAGAAGGTCTGCGGGAGGCAGGAGTTGTATGGGTGCAGGATCGATTGGTGGATCGCCTGCACCTTGATCCAGGAGAAGGCTTGGTCGATGTCCTCTTGCCCGGTTCGCGTGACCCATGAGGTTGATTGCGTTGAGGCCGGATCCGCGACGACCAGGACATTCATCAGGAAGGCGGTGGAGTGCATCAGGTTGGCGGTCAGGACTGACCGGGGCTGCATCAGATCCTGGTTGTAGAGGGTGGCGAACTGTTGGTAATGATGATAGAAGATAGGCAGCAACCGGTGCCTGTCCGGTTGAAGATGAAGGAGGTCTCGCGCCGACACCGCCACAATCGCGTGAAGCAGCGAAGGTTGAGAGAGCGACAAGGGAAGCATGTGGGTCCGGTAGATGCGTTGTCGCTGTGCTCCGATCAAGCAGCCACTGGTATGAGTCCAGAAATGGTGAAGAAGATACTCCGCGGGGAGGGGAGCACTGGCGACTTGGTTGACCCCCGCCAGCGTTAGGGCATCGCCGTGAATACTGCGAGGTGAGCTGCATATGTTTGAGTACAGGCACGCCACCCCCCGCGCGATGCATTTGCGGCAGCTCGGTCTGGTCTCATCACATTTCACCCGTTTCCCCTTACAGGCATTGCATCCATTGCGGGACTTGAAGTGCGATTTCCTCTGCCCCCCCGTCTCAATTCTCCGGATCAGTTTCTCGCGCTTGGATAGAATCGGCGTGCCATCCAGGCGAAACCGATGCTGTGTGGTGGCCGGGAACATCGAGTCTGGCACTAGACCAGGATATCATGCGAAATTGGCACACATTGATCCTGATCCTACTTCTACACACGAATCCGAGGCCGAAATTCTGGAGTTGGCAGTGTAGCCTGCAATCTCGCTAAACGTACCCCGCAAGTCCCCGCAAGTCCCCGCATTACGCTTGGTATTAGGGCTCCAGCCTCCAGCGCTTTGTTTTTCCTACCCATTGTAGTTAGTACTCTCGGTATAGTCAACCGGCAGATGGGGAGATGGCTAACTCGATTTGGGAATTCTGGCAATACGAATTGCCAAGCCCTTCCCTCGGGCTCTTAGCAAGCAGTATATCACAACAAGATCCTGATACTGGCAAATCATCAGTCCATTCCTTTCGCATGCATGGTCTTGGCGTTAACCGTGACTAGGGTACAGTGTGGGGAGCAGTATGAAGCTGATCGGACGACTCGGCCATCCCTCTCAGCGTGCCCTGCCTGTTGGTGTATAAATATCGAGCTTTTGCCTCTCAGCACTTGTACTGTTATTCAAGATCAGTTGGAGCCAGTCCGACGCAGAATCACAGCCATGGTGTCTCGGAAGCTTCTTCTGTTGCTCTCAAGCCTGATTAGCTGGGGTGAGTGCAGGGCGATTACTGGAGGTAAAGCTGGTATGTTTCCTTAAGAAGAATCACTAAGCATTGTCTTGTAATGCTGACTGACGTGCCTCGGAACAGCCAGTAACGCGCCACGAGATTGGTCAGAAGCTGTCACCAAGACTGAAGACTTCCTGGCGCAGCTCACCCTTGAGGAGAAAGCCTACATCGCGACAGGGGTTGCAGGGTAGGATAGAGCCTTGTTCGCTCGCAAAGAAGTGAACACACGAGCTGACGGGTCAGACCATGTACAGGCTCCATCGCCCCAATCGAACGTTTGGGCTTCCGTGGCTTATGCATCCAAGGCAGGTCTTCTATCCAACACCCGAGGGTTTATTGACTAACTGGCTGGCAGATGGCCCTTTAGCAATTCGACCAGCTGTAAGTAGCTTTACGTCCGTCCCATTAATCTTCAATTCCTCCATTCCTGCTGTCAGCTATCTCCAAAGAGGCTAATTCTTTCCCCCAGGACTTTGCCAGTGTGTACCCAGCGGGAGTCTCGGTTGGGGCGAGCTGGGATAAAGAGCTGGCCCACCAACGCGGCGTCCTTCTTGGCGAAGAGTTTAAAACCAAGGGGGCCAATGTGATGCTTGGGTAATGTGTTTCAAGATTTAAGGTCGAGCTGCAAGCAACTAACATCGAAGATAGGCCGGTCGTAGGACCTCTCGGAAGAGACCCCCTAGGCGGTCGCAACTGGGAAGGTTTCGGGCCTGATCCGTATCTCAGTGGTGAGCTCGGACACCAAAGCATCGTGGGAACTCAGTCTACCGGAATGCAGTCTTGCGTGAAGCATTACATCGGGTATGAACAGGCCACGGGGGCGAACCCTACCCCAAACACGGACGGGGTGACGATTCAGGGCTACTCGTCGAACATCGACGATCGCACCATGCATGAGATCTACTCGTGGCCTTTCGCAAGTGCAGTCCGGGCTGGTGTTTCGTCCGTCATGTGCGCATATTCGAAGGTCAATGGTTCTTACTCGTGCGAGAATAACCAAACCCTCAACGCCATTTTGAAAGAGGAGCTTGGCTTCCGAGGTTATGTGATGAGCGACTGGGGTGGTACGATGTCCGGAGTTCATGCCATTGAGAATGGACTCGATATGGACATGCCGGGTGGCGCTGTCGGCTTCGGGGGGACGTCTTGGGACAACTCCCTCTTCGGTAGCAACCTCATCCAGGCTGTGAACAATGGAACCCTATCGACGTCGCGTGTGGACGACATCGTGCTCCGCGTGATGACCCCGTACTTCTATCTCAACCAGGATCGTGCCGACTGGCCGCTCATCGACCCCAGCTCAAAGGAACTCGGGGACTTCTCTGCCAGCATGGCCAACTATAGCTGGCCAGTGGGCGGCGAAGCGCACCGGGACGTGCGCGGGAACCACGGAGCCTTCATTCGCAAGCTTGCTGCTGAGTCCGTAACCCTGCTCAAGAACCAGAACGGTGCTCTGCCAATTACGGAGATTCCCCGCTTCATCGCGGTGTTCGGTAACGATGCAGCAGACAAGTCAGCCGGCTTGGCCTCATCCCCAGACTCCGAACTCATCGGTACCTTTGCTACTGGGGGTGGAAGCGGTTCCGGACGACTCACCTACCTCGTTTCCCCCTTGGAAGCAATCAAGACCTGGGCTAAAGGGAGATCCGACTCTTTGGTCCAGTATATAACCGACAATGAGCTTATTCCTGGGTTGCTCAAGCCCAACAGCGTGGGCTTCGGGGCGGCGATCTATCCCATCCCCGAAGTATGCTTCGTCTTCCTCCGCTACTACGTCTCCGAAGGCCCGGACCACAGCGACTTCGATCTCAACAACAATGGCAGTGCGGTGGTGAACGCTGTCGCCTCGGTCTGTAACAACACCATCGTGGTCACCCATTCTGGCAATGTGAATCTTCTTGACTGGGCGGATCATCCCAACGTCACGGCTATTGTGAGCTACACCTTTTGTCCATATAACAACCAAGGATAGTGAGTTACTGACCGAAGGACTTCTTGCAACAATAGATGATGGCCTACATGCCAGGCCAGGAGTCCGGCAATGCGATCCTGGATGTCATTACAGGTCAAGTCAATCCCAGTGGCAAGCTCCCTTTCACGGTCGCCTACAACGCCAGCGACTACAACACTGCGATCGTGAACTTCACCGCCATGGACATCACCAACCCGAATGGACGCCAGGTGAACTTCACGGAGGGGCAATTCTTCGACTATCGTCATTTCGATCACGCAGGCATCACGCCCAGATACGAGTTCGGATATGGTCTCTCGTACACCAACTTCTCCATCGGGGGGCTTTCTCTCAAGACCGTCAGCGGAAAGGGGGATGTTTCCCCTCGCCCAGATCCGAGCAAGCCAATTCAGCCGGGCGGGAATCCCGAGCTCTATGAGGTTCTCGTCACTGTGAAAGTCAAGCTGACCAACACAGGCAGTTTGGCGGGCGCGACGGTGCCTCAGTTATACCTGGCTTTCCCGCAGGACACAACCCCGGCTGGAACCCCCGTGAAGGTGCTTCGAGGGTTCGAGAAGATCCATCTCAAGGCGGGAGGAAGTCAAACCGTGGCATTTGAGCTTACTCGCAAAGATGTGAGTTTTTGGAATGTCGTGACGCAGGATTGGGAGATTCCGGCTGGGACTTTCGAGGCCAAGGTTGGTCTGAGCAGTCGCCTGATCTCGGTCACAAAGCCTTTTGAGCTTTTGTAGGGGTGATGATGTATCTTATGCTCTTGGAAAGTGGCTATTACGTGGTGTGGTGACTAAACACTCGAGTCTTCTTCACGGATGATGTTATCGCAATTAGACCGCGTCTAGTATGATAGTGAGTCACAGTTCAGAAATGAGTCAACCTTCTAGATGTATATTTAGGTTGATGCAAACGAGAACCAAACTCGCTCATGGAAAGTGGGATGAACAATAAACAGCTATACACACACTGTATGCCTGAGGCAATTTACTGTAATGTATTCTTCTGTCCTGTACTGTATGTATTACACGATTCCCGGATCGATTGGTCTGCTTTCAGCGTCCCAAGCTTTGAGGCTATTTATTTCCCCTCTCCCCCTTTTCCCTATTCGACTTCTTGACAGCAAGCAAAATGACTCAACGATTTATGACACACGTTTCCATCGCAAGATTCAACTTCGAACTCTGTGCAGACCTCTACAATCAAATCTTCGAGATTGGATGGAAGGGAAGCGGACGAAGCTGGGGCCAATTGCCCACCTGGTGGCAGCATTTCCAACCTACAGATGCAGAAGCCTCGCGCTACCACCCATGGATGATCGAATTCCTGAAACGTGTCTACTATCGCCCCGACTCCCCGCCGTTCTTCTATTACGTTGGTAATCTGTCATCGGGGGAGTACCTCGTGGACGAGCATGTCAATGGTCTAGCGGATGCACATGACTGCTTTCTATATTTGCATCACTCGACGGGTTGGATGTGCGGCGATGAATATGGGATTCTGTACAGTTCGGCTCTTTCAGACTCCAATCGGACTATACTTGCTAATGCTTCTGATAGCTTTGATCAGGTCGCATGCAAAGCCACGTTTGTGGCCCATTGTGAAGATAACCTCGACCGAATCAACACGGGTTACGGCTGGAAGCCGCTGGAGGATATCTACGGTGCATATCTGGCGATGATCACGTCCCGCAAAGTGGAAGTCCAGCAATGGCCCAGCGGTCGATGGGAGTGGGAGACCGACACCAACCAACTCTGCCACTCCCCTATCGAGACAATAGGACCATGGCGGTTCCATACGTACACTCCAACGGATATCCAGCTGGCTGTCGCGGCCCTGCAAGAACTCCTGGATGCGATCGAGGCTCGCTTGCCGCCGTCAGCCACCAGCACTGCTGATGTCACTGCCACTGCTGGCACGAGTGGTAGTAGTACTCTGACAATGCTCCCCTGGGCAGACCCGAGCGTCCGCGAGGAGGCCCGCATCCTCCCGAACAGCTTCGCCGGGGCGTTCTGCGACGCCACCGCGACCACCTGCACGACCGCCACCCATCGAGCCTTCCGGTACTTGGCCCCGGGGATCCGCCTGCCCACGATCGCAGAGTTCCGCGCTCAGCCATTCCGAGACTATGAGTATGTACCCTGGTACCTGCGTGAACTGCCCCGTCTCAGACCGATTCGTCCCACGCTGTTGCTTGTCGCGGACCCCGAAGATCCATCATCATTATCATCCCCACCAATGGTCGTCCCCGACCCCGGCATCGATCTCAATGACTTTCTGACCTCACGGAGGCGAGTCAGTCTCCCGGTCCCCGCGCGACCGGCGGGGCTTTATTTAAGCGGTGATGACCGCGACAACCGCTCCTGGGAGTCGGGGTGCCATCTGCTCCTGCCTTTCAGCATTGGGGAGCAGGGCTGGGTGCGCCGCAGCGACGGCACGATCATGGGGAGGGATTACGCGGACGATCTCGGCCCGAGGCCAGGCAAGACCAACTCGGAACTGTATCAGTGCGTCGAGAATGGATGTGCTCCCCACCGCCATGTTTCCATTCACCAGGTGCTGCGGAATTGGGCGGAGCGGGTGCGGGAGGGGGACTGGGACGTGGATGAGGACGGGGTGTCGGGGGGGATTGGGAAGTGGAGGGAGGCGGATACGGAGGAGATGTGGGAGAAGTACCGCGTGCCGTTGGAGATCTAGTATATTTGGGGGTTGGTGCATGCTTCTTTTGCGGAGCGGAGTTTGTTTGGTGGATTTGTTTAAGTTCCATACAGATGCTCTCGTGGTTGTTTTTAGAAGTTGATACACTACGTGTACATGTAGACTCAATGAAAGCACGCGATTTCCCTACAGGTAAGGTACGTTGATCGCTATTAATTGGGACTCCATCGGTCCCTGCTAATATTCGATGTCTCGCGGTCTTTCCGCCAGTCGTCATATCTAGTGGTGATGCTTCTGGGGTTGTTTGTATGTGTTTCCTATGCATCTGGAATGCTGATGAAGAGTCTTCAACTCTGTCTCATGAGGATCCCAGTGGCAGCCGGTGGTTCACTTCTTCAACACGTTTCTTCGTCTGAGATGTGGGATCATAATATATTCAGCATAAAAACGAAGACCACAGCCCATGAGTAGCAGACACTGCCTGATCTCAGCGAATTGGACGATTCGTTAATTTTGAATATGCTTACTGGCTTGTGCCTCTAATCGATGCTTGCTTGCTATGGCGAAACATCATAGTTATCTCATTACTGCACCCCACCAAACGTCTTTATCTGCGGATAACGAATCAATTGGGCACTGATTGGACCAGAACCAGCACTGAGTGGAGGTGGACGATCAATAATACCGAGAGATATTGCCCCGGTCTCCGGAATCTCTGCAGCCGGCCCTACCCATGCGACCCACCACGTAATCGGCCAGACAAAAATGCTGCATGGATGGAAAACCGCACACGGTGTCAGATATACGTGCAGAATCATCCATCATTATTTGCGCACTACTGACCGGATTAAAACTATCGATAACTGAGTTCATTCACATGTCAGATCAGCAGGGATAGCCCCGAAAATCCTCGACCAAAACCGCAGCGGCATGCGGGGGAAGCTGTGCGGAGGAGGCTAGCGCTATCACACCATATGCAGGTGGGATCACCCTGCTGACTAGCTGACAAGACCAGGGATATTCTCTGTGCCTGTTCCGGAGAAGCTGACCGATTGGACTTAGTGAATTTGCCGGACAACAATCCAAAGTATAATTGAGTGAAGAAAGTCCGACGCTTACGTTGTGGTGTTGTGGTGTGTGTGCCGTCCCTCGCAGGAAACCAGGTTATGGCAGCCGAGGCAGCGGAGGCTATGACCCATTGCTATCGGTGGTCGCAAGATACATTTCCCTATCGCACCACAAACCCATTGCAATGAGGAGACTTGTAATTGGGCGCGGGTTAATCCGACTTTTCCGGGCTGTGTAGTGCTTCTAGAAGGTCACCGCTGGTTGGGGGGATCCACTTGGCGCCGTGGAGGGTTCGCCTTTCTTCTTATCCGCCGGGGCGCAACAATCAATTGTTCTGAACATCTTCCATCTCTACCAAAGGATGCAAAATTCCTATACGGAGTACGGAAAAACATTCTCCTGTCGAGCAATGAGACATATTAGAATGGATTGTGCATCCAGATGTGAAATGACATAATTCTCTAACCAGGGATGGCAGTTCCAAGGCAGGGCGAGAGAGTCTCTGCCTGGAGTGGAGTCACGGGAAGACCGGAGCCCTGATCGCTCGCTATCTTTTTCCCTCGCCAACAGGCGCAGCTCTCCAGTCTCCAGCTCTCTACAGAGTAGCTCTCCAGCTTACACCACGCCAAGCAATAATAAGCAACAAGCTGCGGCTGAGTTCAGCATGGTTGAACCGACCAATCTCGTTGCGCAGCTGAAAATGACCGAAAGTGCCTGAGGGTTGCGGGAATAAATGATTACCTAGTAATGATTAATGAGGGATCCGGGCCATCCGAGGGAAATTCCCCACTTTGACTGGCTGCCCGAAGCCCGACACGAGGTTTGATGTCATTCGGCTTTGCTGCGCTGTGAACTGCACTCCTACAAGGAACTGGATCCTTCCGTCTAGTGTCTCCGTACCTTGCGGGGATTGTCGGTCAGCGCCCAGCACATAAACACAGCTTTCCCCCCCCCCCCAAGCCACCGTACTTTGCCCTCTTCTCCCACCTTTTCCCCCTTCCCTCCCCCCCCATCTCCCTCATCCCCTCCTCGCCATGCTCTCTCCGGCCCGGCTCCTCCCTCTCCTCGGGAGTATTCTCCCTCTTGTCTACGGGTTGCCTACCACCAGCCCGTCCGTAGTGCTCCCTCCCACCGAGGATCCCTTCTACAGCGCCCCCAATGGCTTCGAGAGCACCCTCCCAGGCACCATTCTGCGCCTGCGCCCGGCCCCCGGCAACCTGACGGCGCTGGTCAGCAACGCCTCGGCGGCGTACAACATCGTCTACCGCACGACCGACAGCCAATACCATCCCTCGTGGGCCGTGTCGACGGTCTTCATCCCGACCAACCCCAGCACGGGCAGCGACAACCGCACCGCGCTGCTCTCCTACCAGATCGCGTACGACTCTAACGACCTCGACGCCAGCCCCAGCTACGCCATGTACAGCTCGCCGCCGACGGACGTCTCCCTGGCCCTGAGCCAAGGCTGGTACGTCAACGTGCCGGACTACGAAGGGCCGCTGGCCTCGTTCACCGCGGGCGTGCAATCCGGGCACGCGACCCTCGACTCGATCCGCAGCATCCTCTCCTCCGCCTCCAACCCGCGGGTCACGCAATTCCACGCCCTGGGCCCCGCGACCACCCGCACCGCGCTGTGGGGCTACTCGGGCGGCGCGCTGGCCAGCGAATGGGCCACGGAGCTGCAGAACCAATACGCGCCTGAACTGACCCTCGCCGGCGCCGCCCTGGGCGGCCTGACGCCCAACATCACCAACGTGATGAACACCGTGACCGGCACGCTGTCGGCGGGGCTCGTCCCGGAGGCGATCCTCGGCATCGCCAGCCAGTACCCGGAGACGTACGACTTCCTGGTCTCGCAGCTGCACCCGACGGGAGCCTACAACCGCACGACCTTCCTGGCGGCGCGCAACCTGACCCTGACCGGATCGGAGCTCTTCTTCGCCGGCCAGAACATCTACAACTACTTCGTCAACGGCAGCGACACCTTCCGCGATCCCCGCGTGCAGTACGTCCTCAACCGCGACGGCTACATGGGCTACCACGGCGTGCCGCGGCTGCCCGTGTACGCCTACAAGGCCATCCACGACGAGGTCAGCCCCATCCGCGACACGGACGTGCTGCTCGCCCGCTACTGCGGCGTCGGCGCCAACATCCTCTACGAGCGCAACACCGTCGGCGGCCATTCCGCCGACCAGATCAACGGCCACGCCGCCGCGTTGACGTTTGTGGGGGCCGTGCTCGAGGGCCGCTATGCCAGTCTGTACAAGACCGAGGGGTGCACCTTCCGCAATGTGACGGTCAATGTCACCAGCTCCGTGTTTTAGGTGCGGTTGGTGGTGATGGGGTGGGTGTGCGGAGGTGTATAGTATCTGGATGGAGGGTTGTACATACTAATGCTTCGGGGTGATATGCGGGGGATGTAATTATGAGGAAACGGTGGGGTATGCTATGGTGATACGGGATATGCGATATATATAATAATGAAGATGAGTTTATGAGCTGTGATTTGTTTGGAGAAATTCAAGACTATTTGTAGTGAAGGTCCAGAACGGTTTGTCTTCGGTGTGGATGGTGGTTTCGGGTCAGACTTGATCTAGGTACAGTATGTGTCGGGCGATGGCTCTCATCAGTGGGCCTAGCACCCACATCTGAGATCTACACATGTCGGTCTTGAGAACTCCCAGTACTATTTGGTCCTGGACACCGCTTGCGTGCAAGGAGCCGATACATCCGAGGGCATGGCCCGCAATCCAGGTACAAATGCACAAGGCGGCATAAGGCCGAACATCATCCCACGATGCGATATCCTCCAGAACCAGGATGTCTGTTGGAAATTCCCAGCTACAAACCAAAGCGCTGTCAAGCAAGCCTAGATCTTGGCATATCACAAGCACCAAGGCTCAGATGGTGTCACGCTGTACCTCAAACATTGGCTGCGCGGGCGCGACGGTGGTCGGCGATAGCCCCACAAGACAGTCAAGCTCCATCTAAACGCCGAAAGCCGATGCGCGCGGTCGACCAGCGCTTCACCTTCCGACCTGCGTTGAAACCTACGAATAGATAAGACATGCAGTCTCCGAGCAGAATCTATGTAACTATCCACATTGTGTTGGAAGAACGCTTACAAGAAAATCACAAGCAATAACCACTACACAATGGCGCCCCATCCACGCATCCAATCTAGCGGGTCCCTGGACGCCTTCCACCCCGTGATGGTGACCCCAGTGATCGGCAATGAATTCCTCAAGGGAAGCTGCAACATCGTCGACGATATCCTAAACAGTCCAGAGGCGGAGCAGCGCATCCGCGATCTGGCCGTCATGAGTTCGTCCACCCCAAACCTAATCCCCCCATCCCACTAACGCCAGCACGCAGTCGCCGAACGCGGCGTCGTCTTCTTCCGCGCCCAAGACAACCTCACCAACGCCCTCCAGAAGCAGCTCATCCTCCGCCTCGGCGAACTGACCACCCGCCCCACCACCCACGGCCTGCACATCCACCCTGTTACCAACGACGCCCGCGAGTTCGGCGACCCGGACCCCGAGATCAGCACCATCAACTCCGAAGGCCGCAAGAAACTGTACAAGGGCTCGGACTACACCAGCCAGGCGGCCGTCTGGCACAGCGACATCGCTTTCGAGAAGGCGCCGGCCGATTTCTCGAGCTTGCGGCTCATCCAGCTGCCCACCACCGGCGGGGATACGCTGTGGGCGTCCGGGTATGAGATGTACGATCGCTTGAGTAAGCCGTACCGCGCCTTTGTGGAGGGGCTCACGGTCACGCACGTTGGCGAGGGGTTCCGCAGAATGGCGCAGGTGGGGGGGTTCAAGATGTTTACCGGGGAACGAGGCGCGCCGGTCAATGTGGGCGATGAGTTGGTGGCGGTTCATCCGGTTGGTCTTTCCCTACGTTCGAATGTGGATGGTAGGTGGGGGTGCTGATTATGTGGGTGTAGGTGGTGCGCACGAACCCGATCACCGGGTGGAAGTCGATCTTTCCTGCTGGTGAGTCTGAGGCGCATCTGGAACCAAAGCATACTGCTAACGAGGTCTGCAACCAGGCGCTTTCCCCTCCAAGATCAACGAACTGAGTCGCAAAGAGAGTGCAAACATGCTCCAATATTTCAACGATCTGATCATCCACGGGCATGATCTCCAAGTCCGGTTCAAATGGAACGAGCCCAATGATATTGGTGGGTCTCCATGATCTCTGTGGCTCGATTCATGCTAACAAAGACCAGCCATCTGGGACAATCGCAGTGTCTTCCACACCGCTACTGGCGACCACGAAGGCTTCGGGCCGAGGAGTGGAAACCGGGCCGTGGGGGTTGGTGAGATTCCTTATTTTGATCCGGAGAGCAAGTCCAGGAGAGAAGATCTGGGTATTGAGGATACACTATCCCCTGCGCACTGGTAAAAGTGGGAGACTGGCATATGTGCTTCGAAATGTGGAATGACACTTTCATGATCCTGCTCGTAGTGACAATGATATGTATGAATTATGCTTGAATTTCCGGCCATATCTCGGCGCTATCCTGCCATTGATGTCCACGGAAGGTCGGCCCAGAAATCATCCGTCAGCATATCGCCAAACGAGTGCAGGTTATCTAGCATCTCTTGTAATCCGTGGCATTGTAGGCCCGGTCCCTCGTAGGGAATTGAGTCAGCACCGGTAGGTGGGGTGGGTAAATCAATCCATTCAGGAAGGCCATGGGACCCGTAGGTAGCTTGCACTCCAGGATGGGACACTCCATCAATGTGGCACCATGGCTCGCCGGACGGGGCTGCTGACAGCCCTCCGGTATTGTCGGTCGGCGCGGTGGTGGCATTATTCACGAACTCAATGGCTCTGGTCATGACGGTTTCTAGCCCATCGCGATATCTGCGCAGGGTGGTGTTTCGCTCCGCCATCATAAACATCACCAACGAGCAGGCCCGCAAGTCGTCCGACACTGCCACGCTCCAGAGATGGGGCGCCCGGAAAAGACAGAGACTACTTTGATCAGCCGCGCTTCTCCACTGAGTCTGACAGAGCTTACCACATGGTCAATCCAGCCATGAACAATGAATTGACCAGAAGAAACGAGTACCCAGATGAGTCTCTTTGCCGCAGTGTCTTGAAGCACTGGCACATTTTGCCGGAAACGAAGAGACATTTCTGGATCATGGGATCCTCGCAGGGAAGAACGCTAAGGAATCGCTGTAGTAGCATGCGGATGCAGTTATACCAGTGCATGCGTACAAAGGTTGATTCCTCGGGCGCCATCACCGGTTGAGCGTGCTGGAATTCTTCGAGAGAAGCCATCAACGAGGGTACTTTGGTGATCAATGCTGGTAGGTCTCGATCGACACGGTATATCTCGGAGTGAATTCGAGACATGATGCGCTGAAGTCGGATAGTAGAAATGAATCTACGAAGATTTGGGCCTGGTGTTCGCGCCGTCGGGTCCGAAGGAGTCTGCACCATCTGATCAACTTGCCGATCGTCATTGGTAGCGTCATCCATGTCAGCCGGTACATCAGCATCTATGTCTGTTTCGGCGATGCTGAACGGACGGCCCAGAGACCAACACACGTATCTCTCGACCAGGTATACGCTCCAGAACAGGCGACGCCGCAGCTGGGCAGCGTGCGGTCGCATCGCTCGATACTGGCTTTCGCGGTGTAGCCCAAGGTCAACGCAGATACGCATCGCTAGGCCTATCGTATACCACACAGTCGAATGCGAGGCTGAGCGCAAATCATAGAGGACCAGTAACATGATTGCCTCAATTCTCGCATATGTCGAAGTTGATTTGAGGCCGCTGTGGGAATTGGATGCTGCAGTCCAAAAATCGCGAGGGGGAGTTGAGTCATATGAATCAGTCATTTGCAGTATGGAGGCCCCTAAGGCATAGACCATAAAGATCTTGAAGGTCTCAACCCCGCGAATCACCGAATGATTGTTCTGGTGGATGGTCCGGTGTAGGTGGTAGATCTCGGAGCGATCCAAGAACGGAAGTCGAGTATGCATGTCTAGAAAATAAGCATCGATGAGCTTGGAGCCCCCATCAAGACCTGGGAGGGAAGTAGTGCTGCTCAATGCAGAGGGGTTCGAGGCAATGCCTTCCCTGCGTTGGAAACCAGCATTGATGGGGATGGACTCGGTCCATACGGTATCGTCTACAATGCCACCTAGGTTCTTCGCGATGGTCCGGCCCGATGACGGCCCCAGATATGCTGGACCATGGTTGTGTTCGCGACCAAGCGATAACAAGGAGAGGACAGCAGACTGATCCGGGTTGTGATGGCTTGACGCTGTATCCTGATCTGCATGTGGCTCCAGCGCTGGGCGCTGTAACGCGGTGGCCAATTGGGATTCGAGCATTTCAATTCTTTGAACCAAGGCTCCCTTGGACATAGCGTGATGCCATGAGGGGACGGTTTCGGAGCGCAAGCATGGCTGGTTAGCGGCCTCACATCCCGCGCATGTCGGATACCCCACACAGCGTTGCTTGCGGCGATGACACCGTTTACAGGACTTGGGAACGCGCTTGCGAACACGAGCCTCTGTGCTCATGATGAAGGGTGAATGAAGATGTTGATCCATGGAGAAACAAGCCCTGCAGGAGGGCACTTAGAGAGGGTTTAAGGTTAGGTTTCCCCGCACTGCAGCACCATTTGGACAACCGAGGCTGAGGCCATCGCCAACCAAACGCACGTCATTCAGGCTAAGAATCGGTTATCCTATCGAGTCTCCACTTTCAATGAAATGGCTGAAAGGGCCTTCTGTGAAATGTGCAGACTATGATTGATCCGCACGTGAGTGAGAGAGACGATAGTTGTTCCATGCAAAATGCAATGTAAACAAGTGAGGAAGTGAGGAAAAGCAAGTGGAAAAGGGAAGGTTGGTCGACGGCCACGTGATGCCACGTGATGCCACGTGACATACGGCATTTGTTCCTCCGCTCCGCTCCACTCCGTCAGCGAAAGAACCAACACAAGGAGAAGTAACACATGCTGGTTGATCATGCAGCAGGCAGCTACCAAAGAGCTCCCTCTGCTGCCTGTCTGAAGACAAGTTGCAATGAATGCAAGCTGCAGCACAATGCTCGGGACATTTCACCAACAAATAAGCGGATTCGGCCAGAGCGTCATGGGTCTGATTGGTGATAGACTCAGTGATTCTTCTCATCCCTTGCATCGGCTTGCATCGGTTAATACTCAAGGATAGGACGACCTCTTCTGCAACTGCGTAAGCGTCTTCCTTGTCGAAACTATTGCCTCACGTCGAGGCACGCTCGTGAAAAGTACTAGGTCACCCCAACGTTCTTACAGAACAAGCACATGCCTCCAATTCCCCACGCGACCGTCTTCTCAGGGACCCAGTACTTACAATAGACTTTGCCATTGACTGATAAGCAGGGCTCTCCCTCTGAATGGGCGAAAGCATTAGCCGACTTGGCGGTCGCGCACCTGTCCGCTTAACAGGGGGTTGAGGCCACAGGAGCATACTGTGAACAGGATGAGAGTACCGAACAAGAAGGCAGGGACAGTCTGAGTTGAGCTGCAGCCATCGATGCTCACCGTGTGCTCTGTTTGGCCCACCGGGACACTGTTCCGAAACTGGGAATCACCAGCCTGGAGAGACAGTTGATACTACCGTCCTTCGGTCTGGCTCTGCCCCTTACATAGACAATAGGCCTGTGCCGGTCACGCGTCAACCCAAATTTGGCGAGGAGCTGCTTTCCGGCCAATCTCGAGCCTGAACTTCGAAGCTGCCCTGTCTTTGGCACGAACAATTCACTCAACCGCGTGGAAACACGACCGTTGCTACACGATTGGACGCAGTATTCTCTGACATATCATTGGCGGGTTTAGCATGTCTCTCGTGCACACCTTGCTGGGTTGAAATCATAGTGCAGTTGCAGGAGTTGATGCACTATGGCCTTGCTATTGGGCAGGGGGCTTGGCTGATGATATCCAAGTTTGAGGCCAATCACACAAGGTTTCAACCACCGCTGCAGCAGTCGGACGTTGACTTATATGTCCCTGGGCCGTGCAGGCGGGCGGGCTGGGATGGACTGGGTCAGTGCCCGCCGAGGGAAATGCTCTCTGGCTTGTCGCTCTCCGTGTGTCAGGGCGAACTGTGCTCAAGCGAGAAGTGAGTCATCACATTTGATTGGATACACCGGCGTCGAGGTCGATCCTCTGTCGTGAATCATGAAATCAGGGAATCTTGGACGAAAAGAATGGGTTAGAAGTGCAACAGCAAACGTCAGCTGTCAGTTAGTCCTCCCTTACGGGGGTTTCCGGTTTCTGCAGGTATACAAATCCTGGACTCTAGGGTCTAAGTATGTCTTTAACACCCTCTTCTTGCGCTTTCCGCAAGTGTTTGTTGAACAGCTACCTCGTCTACGATAACACCTACAGCCGACCTTGGCTCCCAGAAAATCGGCAGATATCTCTCTGCTACGCCACGCTATGGACTCTACCTCCGCAAGAAGGGTGCGCTTAGCATGCGACTCATGCCACAACATGAAGATGAAATGCTCCGGCGGGCGGCCTTGTATGACCTGTACAAGATATAGACATACGTGCATCTACAGTGCTCCCAACCGCATCGGTCGACCTAAGGGTTCAAAAAACAAGACAGTCAGCCCCCCTTCGACGACTGATCTCTCGTCTTGTGCCGATATAACCCAAGACAGCGGACTGTCCGAGGCATGGAACTGGGATCTGCCACAGTCACCGTTACTGACGGGTGGAAATTTCGAGATTCCAACGACTCGTCCCGATGAGTTCATTTTCAGATCACCTTTAGCGACCCTATCAGATCAAGACCTTCATACCAATTTGTCTTCGAGCGCACCTGCTTGTCTGGCACGGACCTACTTGGTTGAATCTGGGGGTACCTCGTCTTCTGCCGCTCCAGTATGTCCAACGGTGGCTTCCTCTTTGATCCGAATCCCAGACCTGGAATATGAAAAACCACTGACATGCACTTGTTTCTCTCGTCCAAGAATAACATACAGGCGTTCTCAGAAGAAGAGTATTCGTCATTCCCTGCGCCTCTCTCATCGTACCAGCTACTACAACCTCAGTCCGATGCTCCAGGAGCAAGAGCCAACGCCAGTATCCCCTGCCACAAGTGCAACTGCGTGGGCGTGCAGGCCGAATCTCTGTCGAGTCTTCGGAAACGGGAAGCTGAGCCCTGTCCGATTGCATTCCCGATCGTCCTTGAAGCAACACAGGATATCCGGATCAGATGGGACGCGCTGCTTGGGTGCTCGCTCTGTCGCATGGACGGAGATCACGTCGCACTCTTACTGCTGGCGATGAGTCTGCGGCTGGTGCTGCGCTGGCTGCAGCTGGTCATCTACGATCGCGTGTCCTTGTCCCACGAGCCTCCCACTCCTACTACACATAACACGCCCCAGCGCTCCCGCCGCTCGAGCCTCTTGGCCATTGGCGAGGTGCTCTCTCCCAGCTTACACGGAGACAAGAGCCGTTCGGCGAGAATATCCGCTGGCGGTAGGTCTCGCCCGAGGTCTAACAATTTGTCAGCCGATCGCATTCGAATAGGGAGCTACGAGCTGCCTGACGAAGAGAACAAGTTTGTGATGGACATGCTCACTAGCCGTACGCTTGCGCGGCTGAGGCAGACCCAGATCGGCATCACGACGTACTTCCAGCAATTCCAGGGCGGCGTAAACTGTTCCATGACGAGCCAGAAGAAATCCATCAATCTCGTGCTGGATCATTTGAAACACTCCATCCAGACGACGGAGCAATTGGTGCAGAAGGTTGCGCACTAGGTGTACAGCCTCATCCTGCCATATTGTTCTGCGAATGTGGTTGATGCCTGAAACACTTTACGTTTTGACTCAATCATTCTTTGGCCAAGTTTCTTCTGGTGCGGATTAATTTGAGGTGTTACTCGCCGCGGCTTACGCAAATTCTCATCCTCACCATAGATTCCATACACACTGCTTTTTCCCAATTGATTGTCTCGGTTGCTCGAATACCCGTGCCTCTTTCGGCATCTCGATCGATGGCTAGTGCTTTGCCTAGTGTAATTCGTATCTACTACACAAGACGAACCGATGAAGAGAGGTCAAGTATGAAGTATAGATCTGACTGCGGGCTTTGATACATGCATCATGTTTGTCATTCCCACGATTGGCCATGTTGGTCTCGATTAATCGCGTCAGGTAGATTCCACTTACATAGTCACGGTTCAGACTTAGAATGCTCAATTCGATACACGTCGAGCTTCGGGATACTAGTGGTTGTGGTTGTGCTGTACGGAATGTTCTTGTGCAGGTGACGTAGGAGTCGAAGGATACCGACGAGTGTACTGTCACGTCAACTTGAATCGCGCCAACAGTCTGAAATGCCACGTCGATCGAGCCATGTTCAAAATATTGTTAAACCACTGCTTATTCGTCTACTCTAGCAAATCACTTCCAACAGCTGTAAGCTCAATAGATATTTTGAGCTATACATCAGATGCTGTGTAGTCCAGCTTACAATCCTTGTGCAAGAGTGAGATGAAATGTCACACCGTCACGGTACTTCACCTTGTCTAAAGATTTGCCTGAATTGTTGCCAGAAATTTTACAAGCCGAGTCAGGGGGTGATGGAATGTGCCTCTGCCTGAACAGGCAAGCAGGCTGACGGGTCACACATTCCAGTGCCCAACCCTGACTAACATATATTGTGAAAGTAGACTGTGAGGACAAAACTACTGATCAACATGGCGTGGAATGACGCAGGGGCATTGTCCCGACAGTCTTCGAATGGAATCCTATACAGCTACCTCATGTCAATGCATTCGAGGAATGTTTTCCCCTTCCCCCGCCGTGCCAATGCACACAACTCTACCCCAGCACTCGCACATGTGACTTCGGTCTATCATTCATTAACCATTCTCTAACTAAGCCGCATCTGCATCACATCGTCAACTAAGCAAAACATGTGTATATCGTAATCCCCGTCCCAGACGGCCCATCCCACAATCAATATGGACTCCATCCCACCCATGCTCACATTGTGCTAGTGCGCCCAATCAGGCCAGCAGCAAGGCCACCACCATCTAGACAGTGTACTGTCTCTGCAACCACCCGCTCTCGGGTCGCGTCGAGCAGCCCGTCGAGGAGCTGCAGGTGCCCTGGTCATGCACGGCGTACTCGTAGAAGATGTTGGTCTTGTCCTCGATGTCCGAGGCATCCAAGTTGACGGGGTTGTTGTTGATGCCGTAGCCCTCGTAGCCGGTCAGATCGGGGTGGCAGCTGGCGTCGTTCAGGGCGGAGGTCGCGAAGAAGGCGGTGGCGTAGTGGTCGCTGTGGTCGCCGTCGCCGAAGGTGTTGTGGAAATCCTGGGTCTTGAGCTCGTCAGGGTGGAAGTCGTCGATGAGGGCCGTGAGGGTGTGGATCAGCTCGTCGCGGGTGTAGGTCGTGCCGGAGCCGTCGATGGTGGTGATGTGGTCGATCGCCCCGTCCCACAGCTTCTGCAGGCTGTCGTTGTGGTCCGCCGCGAACCCGGTGCCGTCCATGTTGCCGTCCGGCAGGTGCAGGAAGACCAGCGAGATCGACGAGTTCTCCGCCAGCGTGTAGATCGAGATGTCCTTGCCGGGGATCCCCGCGTCCGTCTCCGTCCAGCTGTTGCCCGCGATCGCCATCCGGGCGTACGCCGCCTGCGACCCCAGCTGCCGGTTCTGCCAGTAGCTGGTCCCCTGCCCGGCGTCGCCGGCCGTGAGGAAGACGGTGCGTACTGCCTGGCCGGACAGGATGTCGCGGATGAGGTCCGGGCTCAGGAAGAGGAGGTCATCGTCCTGGTGGGCGACGATGTTGAGGGTGTCCGCCAGGGCGAAGGGGACGGAGCCCAGAAGGGCGAGCTTGCTAAGGAGGCTTTGAGGCTTCATGGCTTGGTTGGAGCAATGTACACTGGGTATGGAGGACTGTGGGTATATTGAGAACGCGTGGATGAAAATGAATGAATCAAGCAGAACGCACGGCAGCCCGAGGAAGAATTCGAGTTGCAGCAGACGGCATTGCGTCTCGTTTATATTCCGTTGTATACTTCTCAGAGAGCTCAAACAAGATCATCGCGTGTCGTATGGCTCGCATTCCGGAGCCTCGGAGTGCCCTAATATAGCCATCACCCCTTGCGTGCTCGGTCTTGATGACGCCAGGCAAGCTACTCATGCTTTGTGAGGCTCGAAGCCATATGACAGGAGATTGCGGAGTGGTGCGCGTCCTGGAATACATCGTGGCTTGGTGAGCTCCGACTCAGATCGACAAAATAGTTCTAAAGGACAAATGGCGCGGTTGAGGTACGCTATGATACCGTTGGGGTTTGGCGCGCATTCCGCGGCTGGAATGAGGATGTAACACATGGAGAGCTTCGGCTGTAGGTCAGAGTAGTCGCGCTGTACCTTGGACTTGGTTGTTGTGTTGGTTGAGGACTGTTGACGTTTCATGGCTGGCAGCCACTGATCCATTCTATGGCGATTATATGCGGTCATGGGATTATTTCCCAGCTTTGTCGCACGCACGGTGACAGAACCAAGCGGAGCGGATAGCTGATCATTTAGTTGAGAATATTTGCCAAGGGGTAGAAAGTAATTGCTCTTCGAGGACCATCGAAAGCCCGGTTTCTAGGGTGATGAGGGCAATCTTGCCTCTTTTGGTGAGACGATCTGTCGAGTCAGGGTTAACTTTCTAGACGCCGACCTGCACAATAACGCTCAACCTCCTCATACCAGGCAATAACCTCCAACGAAAGTACATCACATGCGCACTTCTGTACCGCCAGGAAGTCTAGAGCTGTTTGTTTCCAATCTGTGTGACGTTTCTAGCTCCGCCGGTCGCAAGCAGACGCGCTCCAGCCTACATGAATCAAATTCACCTCCCGAGGTCTTTGGACAAGGCGTTGGCCGGCAATAGTAGCCATACCCTTTTAGAATCATTCCCTATCCCTTCCATTAGACGATGTCTTTTATTTCCAAGATAATATATGCTTGAATCAAGCTAAATTGAGAGAATACACCAGCTGGAGACCAAAATGTGCTGTGAGTTCTCTTCTTCACCTTCTTTTGTTCGAAAATGTTAGTGCAATGAGGACGGATCGGATTCGAGCGTAAGCTATATTCCAACACTGTATCAAAAAATCATGCAATTCAACTCCTTCTACAAGAGTGAAGGTTGTTCATGGAGCTACCATTCCCCAGCATGAATTTGTTATTAAATTCTATATACTTTTGGTGTCAATGAGAAAGTACTTGAACATCATGTAGCAGCTGGCCCAGAGCCTGATAAGATATCTTAATATATACTGCGGCTTTGATTACCAATCCACAATTTACATGATCAATGAATGCAGATTTCTCGTCGATTCACCGGATATCGCATACAACTATAACTCTGGTGTTCATCACAAACAAGGTTAGATCAGTAAGATGTAGAGCGTCGATTTACTCGCTTAACAACTAACAAGTACCTCGTAATATGGACCAGGTTCGGGATAGTACTCCTACTAGATCAGCACCATCGATCGCTCTCGGAAACCCCCGAGCTAGAAGCTGCACCAGATCCCTATTATGATAGCAATCTCCGGAAGATGGCACCAAAATCCACAACACTCTTCACTATCTGACGGAGCTCTCCTTCATAAGATGCAATTCAACAATGAATCCCGCACCGGCCTCAGATTAGATGCGAATCCCCGCTAAACTCACCGGCCGACGACTCCAGCAGAAGACATGATATAAATGGAAGACCACCGTGTACCAACCACTGAGTTCACCCCTCACGACAACCTCCCACACATTCACAACCACGAACCCAGCATCACACCAGCATCACACCACCGACCGAGCCCAATGGACCCTAACGTAATCCTCGACCACGGCTGGTACGACTACTTCATCCGCCGCCTCGAGGAGGGCGGGTACCGGTACTACCTCGTGGTGGGGCCGCGCTACATCTTCTGGGCGTTCCCGCCGTGGCCGGACGCCCCCGTCGTGGCGGTCGTCATACATGCGGACAAGATGGAGGAGCTGATCGACTGGCTGCTCTCGCTGGGGTTCGTGCCGTGCCTGGGGTGTGGACGCCGGCAGATCGGGCGCCACTTCCATATCCAGGACCGTCCTAGGGGGGAGGTGGAGCTGGTCCTGTATGTGCTCACCGAGACGGAGATGCTGGATCTGGATGCCGGCCGCGCGGATCGCGATGCCGATTCCCCTGGTCTGATTCTGATCTGGGTTTACTAGGGGGGTCGTTGCGGATCGGGTTCCATGCCACTGCAGTGTTGTGACTTCAATTCTAGCTCATCAGAGTTGAGAAACGAATCAGTAAGTATGGTAAGCTGTTTCCTGCTAGGTAGTCTAGTTCAATGAAATCCAACTCCTGATTAAAACAATTTAATAAGTAAACGCTTCCCGTACCAAAAACCTGCATGAGCCCATCATCTATCCACTATCGCTAACCACAACCCTAAACAAAGGTAGACCCCAACCTCACCAAGTAATACTAACCAACCTTCCCCAATACCCCCCGGCCCACGCAATCCCCATCCCCTTAACCTTCTCCTTGACCTGGACGGGCCCGTCGAACGCCAGCACGGCATTCTCAAAGATCCACCGCCCGACCTCGGTGCGACTGATGCCATACCCGACGGCGGGCTCCTCCTCCGTCCCGACGCGGACCTTCTTATCCTTGCCCTCGACCAGGAAACTCGGCCGCACAACCAGATAGCTGGCCAGCGCCCGGCCGTCCCCGAGCGCCGCATCCGCCAGAATCATCGCCTCCATCGCCTTCTTGTCCGCGTGCGGCACCTTCAGCATCCAATTGTACAGCGGCAGCATCATGACCGGCACGTCGCGCTTCGAGTCCACGCCCGTCGTGCTGATGACGGCCAGCTTGGGCTTGCCTTGCCCTTGGTTCTCGTTCTGGAGAGCCTGCAGGGTCGCCAGCAACGTGCGCATCCCGTCCTGGCACACGGTCGGGTTCTCGAGGGTCGGATGCAGCAGATTCGAGAAGTTGGGCTTGCTGCCGATGCCGCTGATGATCAGGTCGACGGTCTTCGGGGCGGAGGTGCCCGGGGTTTGGTCCGGGGCGAGGAGGGTGGCGCGCACGGCGGTGGTGTCGGTGGCGCTACCCTGGATGATGTGCAGGTTTTTGAGGGCCGGGGCGGGGAGGTTGTAGGGGGCGAGCAGGGTGGTTAGCTTTTCGGGCGTGCGCACGACTGGAAACTGTTAGTGGTCATGACAGAGGAGGAGGTGGTGGTGGTGGTGTTTTTCTTTTAGGGTTGCGTACTTGCGTTGCACTTATACCCGGCTTGGAGGGCGAGGACGAGGCAGTGCAGGGTGCAGCCGCCTGTGCTGCCGAAGAAGGCGATCGTGGGGAGGGAGTCCGGAGACGTCATTTTCGGGGATGCTTGGAGTGAATACAGTGTTGAGTTTTTTTGGATTTTGATCTGGCTTCAACCATTTTCAAGTTGTATGCTAGGACATATTTATGTGCTGGATAAAGTTTCTGTTGCCGTGGTCAGCCTTGTGTTCTTGTGTTGGTGCCTCCCAGAAAAATGCTCCGCGCAGGGACGGAGACTTTGGCGAGCCGTGATGTTTTGGCCCCGACTCCGCCACTTTCCTCGTATCGAATAGTTACTATACTATACTTCCCCACTGGAACTGTAACCGAAATGACGTTGTTTCATGAGTTTTTTTGCATGGAACTAACGCAACTACAATGCTAAAACTCACAGAGGGCAAAACACCACTAACATCGGAAGTCATGTCACACGCACCAGAACTGCATGCTATGCTACTCCCCCCTCCGCCAAGGGAACCCGCGTTCCTTACACCCATCCACCAACTGAAAATACCACCGATGCGCCGATAACCCCCTCAGCGAGGGCGAGCCTGTGCCCGTGTTGCCAGCATAATTGACCGAGCCCTCGTAGACCGCCACATCCTGGGGGCGCACGGTGACATTATCTCCGGACAGGATATGATACTCGGGGCTGATATGCACATAGTTCATGATCAGCAGCGGCAGCTTCGGGATTGGGTCGTTCGTATGTGTGAAGCGGTAGTTGCCGCCCTGATTGGTGATGAACTGCGCTAGCGCCTCGTTCCCCACCCGCGGCGACGCGTAGGCGTACAGTGCCGCCTTGTACCCGTGCGTGCGAAGATCCGCCGCCGCCAGAGTCGCGACTGCCGCGCCAAGACTGTAGCCCACCAGCACCAGGTCGTAGTCGCTGTACGCATTCTGTAGCTGTTCGAGTTGGCGGATCACCTCGCTGCGGATCAGCCTCCATGAGGTCCAGAAGCCCAGCTCGGCTAGGCAGCCGTTGCACAGCTGGGGGTCGGTGAAGACGAACATCACGTCCGCCAGCCAGTTGCGCACCGAGTAGGAGCCGCGGAACGAGATGATGCGGCGGCGGTGGGTGTGGTCCACGGCTATGAAGCCAGCGGTATCGGTCATCGTGGCACTATTCGTCGAAGCGATTAGTCGAGACTCGGCCCCAAGGGACATCGCGGCCGGATGGTATACTTGGAGAAAGCAAGCGCAATACTCGTGTTGGTGGCCTCAATGGCTGGGCAGCCGTGGTCCCAGCACCGGATCCTCGCTCCCGAGGACTTGGGGTCATAGTTGTTGCTGCAGTAGGCGGCGTCTGCATACTGTGCCCAGAATGCGAACTCGGAGAGTTGATGGGAGGAAACGTCTGACTGGGATCAGTGGCGGATTGATTGATAAGGATTGATCAAACGTGCATACATACCGCGCGCCTGCAAGGCAGGAAGGGCCTGGCTCAGCGATGCCAGCATCGAGAGCACGGCCAAAAAGCAATTGAGAAGGGCCATCCCGTGCTGGGAGGAGACTGAAGATTAAAAGTAAATGGCGGAGATGCTGTCCGGGAAATTGGAGATTGGGTCGGCTATATTGGCTTCTCAGGCCCAGCCAGGTGCAAACCTTCAGGCTTGTTCTGCAACGTGGAACACCATAGCCCTTTGACTCCCAGAGTCAGGCTCCGAGCTCACTTACTTGACAGGACAGGGAGAGCCGAATGAGATGTGTTCATCTCAACCCCGCCCGGACGGAGAAGGTGCAACCAGTGAGACGGGCTCGACCGATGCCCTACAATGGCAGCTTCCTGAGGAATTGCCGGAGGGCTGCTCCGGGATTACGTCGAGGTTGGCTCAGTCGTCTATCAATGCACATCTTGGCAGGTCGACCGACCCAGTAAAAGATTCCGATGACTTTGAAGGTTCCTTGGGAGTGACTGGGCCCACACAGAACCCTAGCAAGAGATGCTCATAAGCCTGTGATTGAGTTTCTTGGGTCACGCGCGGAATGTGCGGTCGCTTTCAGCAAAGTCAATTCATATGGATGCAGTCACCCAGAAAGAGCCATAAGAATCAATCCAGGGACTGCCAGTGTTCGGATCGCATGGCACCCATCGACCTTTGGACGGACGGACAGCAGGCAGTTCGTCCACTCTCGGGAGAATTGCCGTGCGGGGAAGTGATCGGGGAAGTCAGCATGTGGAGATCGCCGACCTTCTTATGGTATTGAGACATTGCGAGATCTGGTCTTTGGGTATGTGGAATTGAATGTCTAAGTGAAGGTAGCAATCCTGAAGTCTTCGAGACCAGCCGAGAGCTCCCATAGGGTTTCGATACTCCTGCATTAACATTGGCCTGCTTGCCCAATCGCCTGCATAAACCACATCCTGACGATCACTGCGGTCTGTCAGTGATGCTCGGGAATAGATGACTGTCAAGGAGATGCCAACACGTCGGTTCGGAGGTGTCACAGAAGCAGTGACACGGTGACAAGCAGAACCCAGCGGTCATGTGATCTGGAGAAGTCCCATTTGTGTCGACGCCCGAAGCCACAAGCAGAAAACCAGACAGACTTTTTTGTATTCCATTAGTTGGAGACACTCTTGTCAGTAGGTAGTGCCGAGAAGTAGCAGACCTCGGATCGATGTCACACTCAGCTTGGGCCGCGGCTATGGCTGACAGCGGCTCCCTCATGGCCTCGTACAACGTGAGGTTACCCAGTGTTTATCCAACCTTCCACCCCGCATTGTTTCTTCGGATGGCAACGTCCCCGCGACTGTGCTTGTTACTGGTCAACGTGGCTTGACAAGCACACTTGTCCGACCGTGGGACATATCCAGTGAATCAGGTGCCAACCCGGTTAAGAACAATTCAGCAAATGCACTGCGAGTCTGCGACTCTTAGTTTGCGAGGCTTAGGTCTGGCTGTTTATCAAAGGGCGAGAGTGAGCTCCAGAAAGATAGTCGGCACTAGCCCTGTATATGAGAATCAAACTTGGAAACAAGCGACGGGGGTCACTCTCGGCCGGCACCTCCACATGGGCGGGAGAAGAATGTCTACCTAGCTCTTCCACGATACTGCATGACACCCTCCATTCCCCTCCAATCTGGTCACATCACTTTATTGGAAAGTGATGAATAATCCGACCGATGATATTCAACAGACCGGGAGCATACATCGCCCCAAATAAGGTTGGGATACTACAATGGTGCCTAGTTGGCATCATTCGGGTCAATTCTTTGAACGGCGGTCCCTTCCCATGTGAAAAGCACCACTTCGGATGTTTTCGCATGCCTGCTTTGCTTGTTCGATAATGGCATCTTCCACAAGAAATTAGGCTATAGGATGCAGTGCAGAACCTCACCAATGGTATTTTCCCCGAAGATGACCCGACCACCACAGGAATACTAGGTACTAAGTGAGACAAGGTCAATCTATCATCAACTCAATTTACTCCGACGCGATGCACTAGATTAGAGGCAAGTTGACTAGTACCTTATCATCCTTTCTGAAGATTATCCAGCACGGCAACGACTCCACCCTTAGTGTCTTGGTCCCTGGCTTAGGCAATCTATCTGACGCCAGAAGAGGGAAATGGGTCCGATGACAAACTCTTAGTCAGGAGAACGAAGTTTTAGGCAGCTGAACTAGGCTCGAACCAGCATTCAACCAGGGACTGGACCCTGATCGACTGTAATCTATCCGTGCCGGGCCGGAACACAACCAGTCAATTCGCTCCTCGGCATGCCGAGTCCGGTGGAGTCCGATTGATAACCTTCAACGTTGTCTTCACCGGATACCCGTTTTTTGTTTCAACGTCAATGGCGTGCTGGGCTCCACTTGACAGTCTTCCCGCGGAATCATCCCGTCGCTGACAGATCGTGTCTGTATCTTTGTCTAGTTCAGGCGTGAAGGGAGAGGGAAGGGAAGGCGGAAACCGCCCGCTCAGCCTCAGGGGTAGAGCTATATAACCCTGATAGAAGCAGGTGAACATGTGCAAGAATCACCAGGTTCAGACATCTGTTTCGCCATGTTCCGACCGGTTTTTCTCCTGAGTGCCCTGACGGCCGCATTGGCCTCGCCCATCACATACGCCTCCCAGGCCGAATACGACTACATCGTCATTGGCGGCGGCACCAGCGGATTGGTCATTGCCAATCGCCTGTCGGAAAACGCCAACGTATCTGTCCTCGTGATTGAAGCGGGTGACTCCGTGCTTCATAATGCCAATGTCACGGCCGTGGATGGCTATGGGCTGGCGTTTGGCACGGACATCGACTGGCAGTACCAGACGGTCAACCAGACCTATGGCGGCAAATCTCAGATGGTCATGCGTGCTGGTAAAGCCTTGTCCGGAACCAGCGCCATCAACGGTATACTACCTCCCATTGTCATCTCTGTCTCTCAAACATGCTTACTGACTCATGTTTTTGTTTCTGCTCAGGGATGGCCTACACCCGTGCCGAAGACGTGCAGATCGACGCCTGGCAGCAAATCGGCAACGAGGGCTGGGCCTGGGACAGTCTGTTCCCCTACTACCTGCAGAGTGAGAATCTGACCATCCCAACCCGCAGTCAGCGCCTGGACGGGGCGACCTTCAACATCTCCTACAACGGCGAGCAGGGTCCTCTGACGGTGGGATGGGGCGAGATCCCGACCAATAACCTGACTGCCACGATCAACGCTACCTTCCAGGGCCTGGGGGTCCCCTGGTCTGAGGATGTGAACGGCGGCAAGATGCGCGGCATCAACATCTACCCGGCCACCATCAACGTGGCTGCCAACGTGCGCGAGGACGCCGCCCGCGCCTACTACTGGCCCGTCGCCGCGCGACCCAACCTGCACCTGCTGCTGAACACCTTCGCCAACCGCCTGGTCTGGCAGGATGAAGCCCCCAAGGGCGAGGCCGTCACCGCCGCCGGCGTGGAATTCACCACCGCCAACGGCACCACCACCATCGTGACTGCGCGCCAGGAGGTCATCATCTCCGCAGGCTCCCTGAAATCCCCAGCCATCCTCGAGCTTTCTGGCATCGGCAACGCCACCCTCCTGCACAAGCACAACATCACCGTGCAGGTGGATCTCCCCGCCGTCGGTGAGAACCTGCAGGACCAGACCAACACACACGCTGAAGCCGCCACGCACGCTACCCTGGCCGGCACCAAGTACGTCGTCTACCCGGACATCTACGACGTCTATGGCAACGAGACCGCCGCTGTGGCCGCCTCCCTACGCAAGAAGCTGGACGACTACGCCCACGCCGCCGCGGCGGTAAGCCACGGCGTCATCACGGCCGCGCACCTCAAGGAGCTGTTCGAGGTCCAGTACGACCTCATCTTCACCCAGCGGGTCCCCATCGCCGAGATCCTGTACTATCCCGGCGGCAGCGCGAGCATCTCCTCGGAATCCTGGACGCTCTTGCCCTTCGCCCGCGGCAATGTGCACATTGCCTCGGCGGATCCCATCACCATGCCCGCGATCAACCCCAACTTCTACATGTTCGACTGGGACCTGGACAGCCAGATTGCTGTGTCACGGTATATCCGGGAAACCTTCCACGCGCAGCCGCTGCAGGGGTTGGTGGAGGGGGTGACGGTGCCGCCATTGGAGGATGATGCGTCAGACGAGGAGTGGAAGGCGTGGTTGCTGGATGGGAACTGTGAGTCTGCTATCTTTTTTTTTTTTTTTTTTTTTTTGTTTCTTATCTCGTATCGAAGAGGATGGCTGATGGATGCTTGGACAGATCGCTCGAACTTCCACCCCGTCGGCACCGCCGCTATGATGCCCCGCGAGAAGGGCGGCGTCGTGGACCCCAGCCTGAAGGTGTACGGCACCCGCAACGTGCGCGTCGTCGACGCCTCGGTGCTCCCCTTCCAGGTCTGCGGTCATTTGACTAGCACCTTGTATGCGGTCGCGGAGCGGGCGGCGGAGTTGATCAAGCAGGAGTCTGCTTTGTTTTAGACTGGTCATTGTTTGATTGTATGTTAGAGAATGGCATGGACGTGATTTGATA
Organism: Aspergillus aculeatinus CBS 121060; assembly: GCF_003184765.1. NCBI lineage: Eukaryota > Fungi > Ascomycota > Eurotiomycetes > Eurotiales > Aspergillaceae > Aspergillus > Aspergillus aculeatinus. The sequence continues at coordinate 166,943 of NW_020291506.1, forward strand.
GAGTATCTATTTTGGTCCTGTTACCGATCATTGTTAATATGGTGTAACTTGCTGTAGCATAGCACAAACCTCCCTACACCCCCCTGTCGACCTCGAACCAAAAGCCCCCAAATCCACTCGTTTGTTTATCTATTTATCTATTCGTCTATATCTTGATTCAATCCTTTTTACTTTCTTACCTTTATATTATGCCGCAGTATGCAACAGTACTTCTCGCCTTGACAACCTCCTACCCTATAGGCACAGTGCGATGACTATATTAAATTCCACCCATGTTGTATTCTGGGACCGCTCTTGGAGAGTTCAGTATAGGAAGTGGAGAACCCAAGGCTTTTGGACTTATCGGTGGCTAAGGTGAATGCCTCCTTGATTCTGAGTATGGCTCATTTCAAATATCCTGTCATTACAGTATATTACGCATTACCCTGAGTGCATTTTCGCCTGAGGGAGCAGAGGGAGAGGGGAGAGAGAAAGCTGCAGTACAGTACAGTACCAGTAACATACAGGACTTCTGTCCATTTCGGTCACCTGTTTACACGTGATCCATCTCCCTTCGGAGGATGAATGAGTGGATATCCATGATCCAGTTTCCCGCCTCCCATTCAATCTCCCTACAATTGACTTACTCGTCTTGGGACAATCCTCGCTCATTTGCCGACCGTTCTCAAACGTGGTCCGCATCTACCTACTCTGCTTCGCAATGAGTCTTACATGTTCCCGTTCCAACTGCATACCACAGTACAATGTCAGGAATCAGACTGATAAGCGAGTCCACCTATGTCTTCCTCAACCTCACGGACAACACACTGGACGATGTTGACGAATCCCTGCGGCTGGACAAGCAATTGAAGCTCGATCCTCATTCTGCGCGCTACGGGCTTGGTGCTCTTGAGAAGCTCCCACTCGAGATTCTCCACCTCACCCTCCTTGCGCTGGACGTACAGTCAATGACGGAAGTCCGTCGCGTCAACAAAAGAGCCAGGCTCGTCACGGGCTCGATTCCGCAATACCGCCGAATCCTCGCGCACGCGCCCGCCGCCATTCGCGGCAGCCTCAACCTCGAAACCGCGCGGAATTTCTCCTGTCAGGCGCTGTACAAGACACTCTCCACCGCCGAGTGTGACGGGTGCGGCGATTTCGGCGGATACCTCTACTTGCTCACCTGTCGCCGCGTGTGTTTCCTGTGCCTCACCGAGAAGACCGACTACCTTTCCCTGTCCCGGAAGGATGTGATTCGCAAATTCGGGCTGCTGGACCCTACTCATCTAGCGCGTCTGCCTCGCATGAAGAGCTTCCCGGGCCAGTACTCGCCTCGAGGGATCAAATGTCGACGCCGTGAGACCTTGTTCGATCATGGCTCCGCACGAGAAGCGGGGATCGCTGTCCATGGGACAGCCGAGGCGATGGAAAGATTCGCGTCAGAGAGGGTCTCCAAGCAACTCGAGGCTTACAATTCACGACTATCTGTGCGCCAAACGAGTCAGAGGCCCGGGCGGCCCCCCAGATCTGCAGATGCCTTCGATGGGCATTGTTCGAATCCCAGGCGTTTTGTGGGGATCATACGTGCGCCATTCTTCAGCCGCCAAACGCCATCCCCCGAATGGGGGTTTCACTGCTTGGCTTGCAAAGCCCATCATTATCGTCGGCCGCTTCACTGGCGTCGGAAGTATACTATCGAGAGTTACCGAGACCATATCAGAGAATGTGGGGAAGTGGTAGGGGGGAAGCACGTGCGGTGAATCAGCCAGGAGTAAGCCGTTGCATCTGTAGGTGAACTAATGTCCGGGGCATTTAGCAAAGAATCCTCCCGGCTAGGGTCATTGTAGCAAACTTCAGCCTACCAACTGTTCTTTGCAAGGGTCTACATCAAGAAGGTTCGGGTATAGAGGGACGGGCTTTACCGGCCAGGAAACGCTTTTAGCCCATACCACGAGATCACAGCAGCCACCCCCTCCAGTTTGATATTCTCTAGAGCACCCCGCTGGCGATGATTCGCCAGCAACCCCCGACGATGACAGTTATCCTTCGCAGTATGAGAGGGCCGTTTGATCGCGTGGGACTTGGCATGCGATCGCCAGTTGTGCCGGCTGGCGTGGGAGCGGATCGCCGCCCGCGTCGGTTTCTGTCGGAGTTGTTGGGCCGACGTGAGATTCACAAACTCGAAGACCGTGTCCATTTAGGTTTCGCCTGTTCGAGTGAGATTTGAAGTCTGCTATCAGTCACCATCGAGCAAAGAAGAGTTGTGACTTTAGTCAAGAGATGAGGATTGATGAATATCCAATCTGACATGTGAACAGTAAACATGCCCAGTGCCGTGGTCATAGCGCCGTTCCTCATTCGGACAACGTCACGTCATGTGACCGGAACACTTGGGTGAGCACCAGGTCAACTGAGATAGGAGTGCACGTTTCTTGCTGAAGATTCAGGAAATTGAATAGAGTATTCAACTCGGTTCAGGCACTGCGCTAAGTTCATGAACTTCTGCTGAAGTGTTCCCTGCTGGGTGGTATACGGGGTGAGGAAAATATATTTTGATGCGGATCCGTGGGAACATCGTCAGATGTGCCTGCGATTCGCAACCCTACCTCTTGTCTCTTAAAGAGTGACTGAGTCTAGACATTTGGTGCGATTCATGGCAGGATCTAATCCAAGGAACAACATGGCTTACTACATTGGCTCGCTAAAACCTCGTACGGAAGGACTGGCTGAAAAACAAACTGGTAAAAGAAGCAACCCAGCAAAAACGCCAACATGCGTACGAATCATGCTAAATCTCACATTGCACCCCAATTTTCAACTATATTACACAAAATTCCCGGCCCGATGCTGCGCCTCCGGCGGAGTCGCCGGAGCAGCCGCCGGAGTCGGGCTCTGGCGCAAGACTTCGCTCGTCGCTATAGAAGAGGGACGCGTCAATGGGGTGCTCAAGCCGAGCTCACTGCGGGAGGGTGCCGTCGCAAACATCACCGACGCTCGGTCGAATTTGGCCTCGCTCTGCGGTCGGCCGCCCTCGGTCAAGGATACCATCGAGTAGTCCGCGGCCTTGGCGGCTGCCCTGGCTTCGATGCGTCTTCTCTTGCGCTTGTCCCGGGTGCACATGAAGGCGGCAACGCCGATAAAGAGCAGTATCAGGATGGTGAAAGTGACGATCGCGGCAATCTCGCCACGGCGGTTGTAGGCAGCTTTAGCGGCGCTGGCGGAACTAGTGGCCGAGGCGGTGGAGGTGGTGGTTGAGGCTGTCGACGTCGTCTTGGTCGTGGTGGTTGCTGCAGTGGTAGTGGATTGTGAGGTGGCGGAGGTGGTCGTACTTGATGAGGTGGTGCTGCTCGCTGTAGAGGTGGTGGAGGAGACTGTGGAGGTGGTAGAGCTTGTAGTGGCTTCTGTCGTGCTGGAAGAAGTGGTAGTGGTGGTGGAGGTGGTTGATTCTGTCGTGCTCGTCGACGTTGCAGTCGTCGAGGTGGTAGACTCGGAGGTGGTAGAAGATGTCTCCTCAGTCGTTGAGGCTCGCTTTTGAATGAGCCAGTCCCCGTGGAAGCGCTTCGCATACGCCTTGAGGTTATTGACATCGGCCGTCTGGGTGGCTATGGGTACGGTGACGGTGACGGTTGAAGTGGGACTCCATGTTGAGGGTAGATCAGCAGCGGGGCCGGGATGAGCAGCAGTGAGAGAGGACAATGTCCCGAGTGCGATCAGATAGCGCAGTTGCATATTGTCTGGTAAGTACTCAGTTGAGCGAACTTGGCTGGTCGAGAAGAAGATTGGTTGTTGAGCAGTGGGAGCCAGATTTCTAGGCGGGCGAGACCTGCATTATCTATAGGACCGAGCATACTGGCTCCGACCCGAGCCATGACGAATCCTAGCCAAAGCACCAAGTAGTGATGATGAATTCTCTGCGTGTTAGGGTGTTCTTGTCGTCGTACGTGGTAGAACTAGGGCTGAGGCTGCCCAGTTATTTTGGTGGTTGCAACGGATGCTGGTTGGCTCGGGAGGGTCGAGTGGAGCAGTGAACGCTCAACCGGCCACGCGGCTTGCGCTCCACCGTTGCTCGTTCTCATTTTCTGGTGCTATGGCGCACCCAAATACCACGAAGTGAGATTCGATATGCGTGTCGAGAGCAACATACTCAAATGTATCCGAGTCGCCGTCGAGTTTGAACGGTATTCAATGGTTGAAAAGCACACACAGCATCAACCCTTATGTCCGGATATAGATCATTCCGAGGCGCGATAAGGAAAAAACTTTAGCCCGCGATGCAGAAAATCTTGTTCGGAGTGGATGCATGCTACCAAGTCGAACAGCCGATCGTCCGGTTCTCTCTACCACAACAAGCCTCGTAGGCTATGCCCCAGCCCCAGCCCCTCTCGCTTGTTTGACAGGCTATTTTCATCGCAAGATGAACTTGTCGAAGAAGCCTGCGCCACACCCGCTCGTTGCTCGCTGACTCAGCGGAATCTGAGCAAACCTAGATCAGCGCAGGAGTTTCTCATCTGGAAGACCGATGGGGCTAGGCCAATAGCAGACCCATTTCCATGCAATTATTTGAAGAGCGGTTGTCAACTCGACGAATTACAGCGGCTGTACCCCAATTCATCGCGACGAAAGGCATAGGGGCTCGCTGTCCTGTGGTCCAACAAAGCTAAAATGGCAGACCGCGAACCGAATGAGTCTTGACGGGGTCATGGTCAATCCACAACGCCGCGCAAGACTCCCCCAAATTGGGCATGGAGCTCAAATAAACATACCCGCTTTGTCATGGTCCACGTCAACCCCACTGAGCTTGTAGACTTTCAAGCCTCAAACCCAGTCTCAAATAGGCTACATGGCCCTTGATAGCGTTTCATAGGTGTCAAAGCCATGGGTACGTAGTTGAAAGCTCGGTGATAAGTCGATCTAGCCGCTTCCGATCCGCGGTCGAGTCCGAGTCAAGCTGGCCGCTTCGCACACAGCGGTTCGATGTGAAGATACGAGCAACAGGTTGGCGATCATAACATCGACTTGATCGATGACGGGAAGAACGCTAGAGTGCACGATCTGCAGGATGAAGAAGGGGAATTGGAAACGATCGGGGAGACTGGAGTGACGAGAGACGTTGTCAGTCAAAGGCACTAAATTTGCAGCTCGCAGGGCTGAATGACTGGTTATTCCATTCGCTGCTTCAATCGCGAGCGATGTTATAGACTCACCTATCGAAAGAGCCGACTTAATGATTGATTCTGTGGACTGGTCCAGGCCTTCCCGTCGAAGATTGAGCAGATGGAAGGTGGAAAATACCTAGAAGGTAGAAGGAGGCAGGCGGAGATAAGAGACAGCCAGACGGAGATAAACGTAGCAAACGAAGCTCGGGAGAGCTGCTCCCGTGACCCTCGGATATCCTGCCCCTCCCTCACTCACTCCTTCCTTTCCTCCTCCGTTTCCTCTTTGCCTCTTCCTCGTCGTTTCTAATCAAACATCCTATTCTAGTCTGTCTTTCATCGAAAGCAATCGCATGTGAAAAGTTTCCATCTCGTGAACTTCTCCAATTCGAGCGAGAATTGAGTGCAGACGTCCATCTCCCTCGGGCGAGGAGATAGCTGAGCTATTACCCCTCTTCCGAGTATTGGTCTACAGCTCGTATACTGACGATCATCTTGCAATCCAAACAGCAACTAATATACCACCCCTCTTTGAGGGACCAACCGGCTCGTGAAGGAATCAACTCCCCGCAACAAGCCATTTTCTCCGTGGCTAGGTCTCATAAGCGGCGGTCTAGGGTCATGATAACCCCGCGTCAGATCGGCATCCTGAATCCTGCAGGCCCCTTGGCACGGGGACAACTCGGGTGGTGGTTGCGGCGTTGGCTTTCATTTTCGCGTGCTGTTGGCCAGCAGTGTATCTTAGGTGGAAAATGAAGCAATTTACTTTTCAACAGACCGCCTCTCGTTTCCAGCAAGGGAGACGCAAGGGCACGGGGTGGTGTGAAGGTTAATCGTGCCATGAACGCCTTTCCCGTGCAGGAGCCATTCCTAAGACGACACCCTACCATTGGTGCAATGAGCTTGTTCCATGATTGCAGGGTCGTAGTTTATGACTAAGTAGTCAATTCTTTCCCCCTCTTCATCTTCTGCCTTTCATGACCTGATCTTGGATACATCCACCAAGCGTCCCTCGCCAGATCCCTCTCCCTTTGAATCCTTTTCACTATGGCACTGACCCCTGAAACCTCAGACTCGTCGACAAGTCTGCTTTCGAGATGCTACACTCAAGAGCCCATTGCCATTGTGGGCATGGCCTGTCGACTTCCTGGCCAAAATGACTCGCCCCATCGCTTATGGGAGTTCCTTATGAAGGGTGGTGTGGCAGATACAGAAGCTCCCGAAACGCGGTTCAACCGAAAAGGCCATTACGATGGCTCAGACAGGCCACGCACTTCACGATCCTCTGGCGCCATGTTCATGGAAACCGTGGATCCTGCCGCTTTCGACGCCAAATTCTTCAACATAACTCCCCAAGATGCGATATCAATGGATCCTCAACAACGAATACTGTTAGAGGTCGTCTACGAAGCGCTCGAAAACGCTGGCATCTCTCTCGAGTCAATCTCGGGCGAGAAGTATGGCTGCTATGTGGGTGCTCACCCCGGAGGTAGGCCCGTCAGCTACAGAACACTTCCTTGCAACCACATTGACACCCATCAGATTACTGGGATATCTTCGCACGCGACCCCGATGCGCGACCGCCCAACGTAGGTATTGGGTGCTCCGGAACGATGTTGAGTTGCAGAGTGAGCCATTTCTTGAACATCAAGGGTCCCAGCATGCCCATTGATACGGCTTGCTCCAGCTCGTTAGTGGCTATGGACGTCGCTTGCAGAGCTCTGCATACTGGAGAGATCAGCGGAGCAATTGTGGCAGCATCTAGCCTAATTCTCAAGTGAGTGATGACTCGATTGCGCCAATCACGTCAATGATGCTAATTTGCGCAGTCCGGAATATGCTTGCGAAGGTATGCAGGCATTCCACAGCTTGAAGCAGTCATGACTTACAGTCCTAGGTGGCACAATCAGATATACGCACTCTCCCACCGGTCGCTGTCATGTCTTCGATGCTAAGGCCGACGGCTATGTGCGAGCGGAGGGCATGAATACGGTTATTTTGAAACGCCTCGATGACGCACTCCAAGATGGCGATCCAATTCGAGCTGTCATTCGAGGAATTGCAAACAACCACAATGGTCGCACCCCGGGTATTGCCTCTCCTAGCGGCGACGGCCAGGCCGCAGCGGTGCGACAGGCCTACGCGAATGCAAACATCACAGACTTTTCTCAGATCGGATACCTTGAATGCCATGGAACCGGCACTCTGGTCGGCGATCCGATCGAGACTGAGGGTGCCTCCTCGGTCTTTGCGCCATATAGACCAGATGATCGACCCCTGCGGATAGGATCGGTTGGAACGCCCATTCAGATGACAAACACTATAAAATCATGTGATGGAAGCTAACTTTGCATTAGATCAAGAGTAACATTGGACATTCTGAGCCAGCCGCAGGCTTGTCGGGAATCTTGAAGGCAGTAATGATCCTCGAGACTGGGAAGATTCCAGGCAATCCAACATTTCTTACACCAAATCCCAACAGTATGTCTCGCATCCACTTCATGTGCTTTTGCTAATTGTCGCAGTCGACTTCAAGAAGTTGAAACTAGAAGCCTCACGGCATGTGACAGACTTTCCCGACATGCCATTCCGCCGTGTTGGCGTCAACTGTTTTGGTTTCGGTGGGTCGAATGCGCACGCGATCCTTGAGGAACCAAACGTTGTTCTCCAGGGCTATAAACCGACATATACATCCTCATTCCATAATAGCTTGGGTGATGAGGAAGAAGCGACCACTACTCGACCTTATCTGCTGTGCTTTTCAGCCAATGATGAGGCATCACTCCGTCGCTACATACAAAACATGACCCAGCATACGGAGGATGAAAAAGTCAAGCTCAAACTGCGAGACCTTGCCTATACGCTCGGTACCCGAAGAAGCCATCTTTTCAATCGAGCTTATATGATTGCCGATAGCGCAAGCTTCTCGCAGCCTACCCTCGTCACGTTTGGCAAGAAAAGCGCCCGGCCGCCTCAGGTCGGCTTCGTCTTCACGGGCCAGGGATCTCAATGGCCAGAGATGGGTCGTGAGCTACTCCAGGCATTTGAGCCTGCGCGTGAGATGATTGGGAATCTTGACAGCGTACTCCAGTGCTTACCCGACCCGCCGAAATGGACTCTGTTTGAGGAGCTGACCACTGCTCGAGATGCGGAGCATGTACGGAAACCTGAATTCAGCCAGCCGCTTGTGACAGCACTTCAACTCGCTTTGATTGCGGTTCTTCGTGGTTGGGGAATTGTGCCGAATGCTGTTGTCGGCCACTCGTCTGGTGAGATCGCGGCCGCCTATGCCGCTGGGTACCTGACAGAGGCGGAGGCTATCATCATCGCGTACCACCGAGGGAAAGCATCTGCGGATGAGAAGCCGGATGGCGATGCACTGGGAATGTTGGCCGTAGGCATCGGAGCTGATGAAATCGTCCCGTTCATGGATGGCTGCGAAAATGTTCAGATTGCTTGTTACAATAGCCCCAAAAGTCTTACGTTGTCTGGCAGTAAAGCAGGACTCGAGGAGGTAAGGTCGCGACTGGTAGAAGCAGGTGTCTTTGCGCGCATGCTGCAGGTCGATATGGCCTATCATTCTGCGTACATGGAAAGTATTGGAGTAGCCTACGAGAGGCTGTTGGCGAGAGATCTGCCTCCAACCTTCCACGGCAACAGGGCACTTGACTCAGTGTCCATGTTTTCGTCGGTTCATGGCTCGAAGCAAGAGCAGGCACCCGACGTTCATTACTGGAAGACTAACATGACGTGCCCCGTTCGATTCGACGGCGCTGTTCGCTGCATGCTGTCCGAAGAGTCTCCCATTGACAAACTCATTGAGATTGGTCCGAGTGGTACCCTCAAAGGACCTATTGCACAGATCACGGGTAGCATGGGCAGCAAGGTGACCGGTACTGCCTACCTCGCGGCGCTCAAACGAGGTCAAGGCTCGATCCGCGCGACGCTTGAAGTCGCCGGTGAGCTATACCTCTCCGGTCTCCCCGTTGACATGGCACAGGTCAACGAAGATGCGGAGCCCTCCGCGCCGCGTATCGTCATCGACCTGCCCAACTACTGTTGGAACCACTCCTCGAGGTACTGGAATGAAAGCGCCGCCAGTCGGGATTGGAGGTTCAAGAAGTTTGTTCAGCACGATCTGATCGGCAGCAAGGTCCTCGGCACATCCTGGCGGGCACCATTGTTCAAGAAGACGATGAACTTGACCAATCTGCCGTGGCTCAAGGATCACCGCATTGGGTCGAACGTTGTCTTTCCGGGTTCCGGCTACCTCGCCATGGCTGTTGAAGGAATTTACCAGTTACAGTCAATGAACGGCCTAAGCTCTGCTGAGACCGCGAGTGAGCTATGCTATCACTTACGTAATGTCCGCTTCGAAATGGCTCTCACGCTTGAAGAAGGAATCGAACCAGATGTATACTTATCTCTCAACCCTCTCCCGGGATCCAAGGATGTGTGGTACGAATTCTTAGTGTCATCCAGTCATGCTGGCGGTGCCACAATCAAGCACGCGGGTGGTCAGATCCGCGTTCAAGACCCTATTTCCGACGTCGCCTCCAGAAGAGACATTGCACCTCTCGTAAATCCTACGGCCGGAGATCTCTGGACCAAGGCGTTTGCCGAAATGGGATTCGAATACGGCCCGGCATTCTACCTACTCGAAAAAGTCGAGGCGCACGCGGGCAAGCGTTATTCTCGTTCTCTGGTGACGCTCTCTGAGCCTTCTGCCGCTGGGAAGGCTCAGTCGCACTATCCTTACCATCCTGCAGCTCTTGATGGCATCTTTCGAGCGACAGCCCCCGCATTCTGCGAAGGACTTCGTACACGCCTCAAGGAACCTCTCGTTCCATCAGCATTCGACGACCTGATCATCAACCCGAACCCGAAACGCCCAGCCTCGGGAATGGCTGTCGCAACCAGTGCATACTCCGGCAGAGGGCGCGAGGATACTGGAAAGAGCTTTTGGTCTGACGTCTCCATGTACGACCCTGATACCGGGGCGTTGCTCATGCAGTTGAAGAACTTTTCAACCCATCTTATCGACCTCGGGGTGGATCCCATTGCATCACAGTGGCTGACCCGCGACGTCTGGAAGCCGGATGTTACCACTTTGATGTGTGATGCGCTGTCAAAGCTGAATGTTCCTCAGGAGGAGTCGGTACCGTATCTTCTTGATTTGATGGCTCACCGGAATCCTGTCTTGGCTATCTTGGAGATTAACCTAGGAACAGGAGCTGAAACTAGCACGTGGTTTGAGAGAAAGGGCTCCACTGCTACGGAATCCTACCGTAAATACTGCTGCTTGGGAGAGGACATCGAGGCACTTGACCGATTTCAAGCTCGCTATCGGGAAAGAAAGAACGTTTCTTTCTCCGTCTATGACCGAGAAGACGCGTCGCTTGGACTAGACTCTGCAGAGGCTTTTGATGTTATCATTATTAACTACAGCACTGAGCAGGAGATAGCTTCTCTATCGAGGACCGCGAACGCTCTCCTCTCACCTGACGGACGTATTTTACTCACCGGGCTAAAAACTCAAAATGCGGCGGACCAATCAGCGCAGATTGATAAAATCGGGTTCTCGCAGGTCTTACCAATCCCTCAAGCCGACAGCCTGGCATATCTATGTGGTTCATACCCGGCCGCCAAGAAGAGTGGAAATTCCAGATCGCTTCATGTGTTTCACATGGAGCCATCCACATGTCTGACTCAGGCGATCCGGGCACGTTTCCACGCGGCCGGCTGGGATACAATCGAGCATGTCTGCAACCCTGACAACATTCCCGAGTCCAGCACTGTCTTGGTCATTGATGAGCTCTTTGCCCCAGTCCTGCCTCAGATCTCAGACCAGCAATGGCAGTGTCTGCGTGGACTCGTCGGACGAGGCTGTAAGATCTTATGGGTCACACATGGAGGACAAATGCAAGTGACGGAGCCAGACAACGCTATGATAACTGGTCTGTTCCGCTCAATCCGATCTGAAGATCCGTCGGCGGTGGTCATGACGCTGGATGTCGAGAGCCGGGACGATCCTTTTGCACCGAGCGCCATCGTGCACGCCTTAGCTCAATTGAGTCGTCAACAAGCCCGCTGGGTTACAGACTGCGAGTACGCCGAACGCAATGGCATCATCCACATCCACCGCGTTGAACCATATAAGCGTCTGGACAAAGCCATTGAAGAAGAAACCGACACCCCGATCTTGACCCGGATCCACGATCTCGATTCGACTGTCCAGCTCAGAGCCGAGAGACTAGGCACACTTGACGGACTTACCTTCTGCGAAATCGCCGAAGCCGCCTTACTAGACCATGACGTCGAGATTGAAGTGCAGGCTGTTGGCCTCAACTTCAAGGACGTGGCCGTCACGATGGGTATTGTACCTGAGAACGAGTACCTTCTTGGCTTGGAGGGCGCGGGCATCGTAAGACGGGTGGGAGCTGGACTGTCCCTGGACCTTGTAGGCAGGCGCATGGCTTTCATTATCAAGGGATCGTTGGCAAACCGAGTCCAGGTGCCGATTGGTTACACTCATGAAATTCCGGCGTCCATGTCGTTCGAAGAGGCGGCTAGCATGCCGGTCGTTTACTCCACGGCAATCTACTCCCTGTTCAACATTGGCAATCTTCAAAAGGGCCAGAGGGTATTGATTCATTCGGCAGCCGGAGGCGTGGGTATCGCATGCATCCAGCTTGCGCTGTACGCCGAAGCAGAGATATTCGTGACGGTTGGCACTGGTGAGAAGCGACAGTATCTGCACGAGACGTTCGGCATCCCATTCGACCACATGTTCACTTCCCGGAGTACTGCGTTTGCTGCGGAGATCATGAAAGTCACGAATGGCGAGGGTATCGATGTTATTGTGAACTCACTCACGGGCGAGTTGCTCGATGCTACCTGGCGAATCTGTGCCGACGGAGGCACGATGGTCGAGATCGGCAAGCGGGACATTGTCGAGCGCAATTATCTGTCGATGGAGCCGTTCGATCGCGGCTGTTCTTACCGGGCCGTCGATCTCTCTCATGCGAAGATCATGCGTGATGGGGTGCATTTCAAGTAAGCCGTCCCCAAGATAAACCATTGACCATACCTAACCACCCCCTACAGGCTCATGCAGCGCATCTTCGAACTCATCGCCGGAGGACATATCACTCCCATAACACGCATTACGCCGTTTTCGATGACCCAGATCCCCGAGGCATTCGCCTATCTCCGGAGCGGCAAGCACATCGGCAAGATCGTTATCAGCGACGGTGCAGCAACAGCAGACGTAGCAGTGCCCGTCCGCCGGTTGCAGCACAACGTGACCATCACCGACACCTCAGCCTTCCTCATCGTCGGCGGCCTCAAAGGCCTCTGCGGCAGCTTTGCCATGCGCCTTGCCTACCGCGGGGTGCGCCACATCGTCATCATGACCCGCAGCGGCTGCCGCGACCCACGCTCGCAGGCCGTGATCGCGCAATGCCGCTCACTGGGCTGCGAGATCTACGACTGCCGCGGGGACGTGGCGCGCATTGTGGACGTGCGACGGGCCTTCACGCGCGCCCCCTACCCAATTCAAGGAGTCATCCACGGCGCAATGGTCCTCCGCGACAGGCCATACGAGACGATGACGGTCCGGGAATTCCACCAAGCGATTGAAGCCAAGGTGCACGGCGCATGGAACCTGCACAGCGTGGCGACCGAGAAACGCCTCCCGCTGGACTTCTTCCTGTGTCTGTCCAGCATCTCCAGCGTGGTCGGCAGCAAGGGCCAGGCCAACTACGCCGCGGCCAACAGCTTCCTCGACTCCTTCGCCGCGTACCGCCGCTCCCTCGGCGCCCAATGCCTGACGGTCAACCTCGGCGTGATCGAGGACGTGGGCGTCATCGCCGAGTCAGACGCCCTCTCGCAGCGCTATCAGCGCTCCATCGAGACCACCGCCATCCCCGAGAGCGCCCTGCACGCGATCCTCGATGCGGCACTGTGCTGCCAGGCCAGCATCACTACCGACTCCAACAACCCACCGATCACGCAGATGATCACCGGCCTCGCCCTCCCGCAAGACCCCGAGCAGTCCATGCTGCGCTTCGATCCGCGGTTCCGCACGCTCTTCGCCGTCAACGGCGCCGAGTCATCCTCTACCGCGGGTGGATCCGAGAGTAAGACCGACCCCCTTGCGCGCGCGGTGCAGCAATTCCACAGACTGGTCCAGGTAGACAAAGAGACGGAGCCCGACGAGCAGCTCGTGCAGAAGACCTGTCTGGAGATCCTGGGCACGCGGCTGGCGCAGATGCTGCGGTGGGACGACTCGCAGCAGGTGGAGCCGGGGCAACCCCTGTCGGTGTACGGATTGGACTCGCTGGCAGCGGTGGAGTTGCGCAACTGGATCAAGGCGGAAATGGGGGCGAACGTCAGTACGTTGGATATTGTGAACGCGGATAGCTTAGTGATGTTAGGGGGCAGAGTGGTGGCTAAGTTGCGGGCTGAGCGGGAGAGGGGGGTGGATCGATAGACAGACTTCCGTTTGCTTGTTTTATCTGATTATACATGAATCCGAATACACGACTATTATCCTGCTCGCTTTGGGAATCGTAAACACTACTCGTACCATTACCCCCCGACCCCGGGTTACCGATCCAGAATGCGATGTCATCACCCCAACCCAGGCCAAGCAGCATCGAACCCCAGATCGAACCCCAACGACCAGTTCTCGTCCAAGAACGGCCACTGCACCATCTCCGACCCCAGCTGCTGCTCGACATAGTCCGCAGTAGCCGTGCCAGTGCTGCCGGCTCCAGTCGTAGTCGGCACCTGCGAGACAATTCCCCCAGGAGCCACACCTCCACTTCCCCGCGCAACTCTACTACCACTACCACTACCGCCGGAGTCAACCTCGACACGAGCATCGCCCTCCCCGCTCCTCGACCGAGCAGCAGAGATCTCCGGCCTCTCGACCCGAATATCCCCATACTCGTCCAACGTCCCCGCCAGGGTAAGATGATCCGGCCTCTGCATACTCGGTTCCACCGCGGACGCCGCATTCGTCCCCGACAGACTCCCCGGCAGCTTGGCAGTGGAATAGAACCGGTTCGCTTCCTGGAGGGTGCGCCACTGCCGACATCCATCAACCTATGCCCACGACTACGACCATGCCCATGCCCATGCCCATGTCACACCCACACTCCAAATCACAAGCATCACCAACAGAACCACCTACAACCGAGACGGAGGAGCAAAGGAAAAGGGAGGAACGTACCCAACTATGCCCGACAACCCAATACCGACACAACCGCTCGAGGTAATCGAAGTTGCGCTTCTTCTCGTGCTCGGCGCGCGCGCGGCCGCCGGGGTACCGGGCCGGGACGACGGAGCCGTACATGTTGATGTGGGCGGCGACGAAGACGCTGTAGCCGGCGTAGGAGGTGATGACGGGGGTGCCGGAGGCGTCGAGGGCGGCGATGATGCTGCCGATGTGCTGGGCGGCGGTGAAGAGGTGGTCGAGGGCTTTGTCGGGGTCTGTTTCGGTTTCGGTTTTTGTGATTGTGGTTGGGGCTGGCGGGTAGGTGGAGAGGAAGGCATCGCGGTAGAGGAAGAGACGACTCATGAAATACACCAGGTTGATGTAGGCGAACAGCTCCCCGTACCCCAGCGCGACGTGGGCCTGGGCGCTCGTCTCGGGGAACCGCACCGTGACGTCCTGCAACTCGCGCCACTCGTCCAGCTCCCCCTTGAGGGTCGTCCACATCCCCACGGAGTCGCCCCCGGCCCGCCCGCGGCGGTTCTCATTCGCGAACCGCAGGATCCGCACGAAGATGTCGAACCCGCGCGTCACGATGCTCAGCCCCCGGTCGATCGTCAGTAATCCCTTCACCCGCGACGAGGACCCCTGCGTCATGTCCCGCGGCATCAGCCGGGTCGGACACACCCGTCCGAATGTGAAGTCTTGGTCGCTGATCGGCAGGGGCACCAGGATCTGTCGGAACGAGAGGGCAATGTGCTGCCGCGCGCCGGAGCTGAGCTCGCAGTCCTGCGCGAAGCAGCACCAATACGTGCGGACAAGCTGCTCGTAGGCGATTTGGGTCTGTGGGGCCGCGTGGAAGTCTTCGGGGTTGTGCTCCATGCTGTCGTCGGCGGTTTTGAGGAGGGTCTGCAGCATGTAGGTTGCCATTCCTGATGCTTATGTCAGTACGGTGGGGAGAGGGGTGGGGTGCGGGGGAGAAGGGGTGCGTACCGCTGTACATCCACGCACGGTAGGGATGGCCGGATCCCCATTCGTACAGCGAGAGCATGACCAGGGATTGCGCGAGGTAGAGCGAGGGCGCTTCGAAGGCGCGATGGGCGAGCTGCGTCCGCGCGTAGGTGGCGTACGTCTCCTCGGGTGAGAGATCGTCATCGCTCATGAACCGCACGCACAGCGAGAGGAGCGAGGCTAGGAAGACGGGGTCCACGGACGCGAGATCGTTGGACAGGTCGGCGATGAGGGAGGGATAGTGCAGGAAGTTCACGACGGGGAAGCGCTTGCGGTAGATATCGCAGGCGTTGATCAGGGTGGCGGTCGAGAGGGTTGCGATGGGCGTGGCTGGTGTACTGGGCATGACAGGACTGCTGAGCTCTGGCGCGACATCGGTTGCTCTGCTTGCGCGACGCAGCGTGCTACTGGGATATGGAGTGATGGATTGGCGACTGCGAGGCGTACGTATCGCCGCGGGGGAGCGTGGGTCGGTGAGCACGCAGGTGTCGTCGCGGTTGAGGCGGTGACATCGACGACAAGGGGGTTGGCCATCGTGCACGCATTTTACTTTCGACCGGCTGGTTTCATTAGTGATTGCGTAGCAGTACAATGGGATGTGGTGATGGGTGGCCTACCGACAGCTGTCGCAGGAGATGGACAGACGCATTGCGGAGACGATGCGATGAAAGACAGAAAAGCCGAGGATCGGGAATGGCGGGATTTGGGCGGCTCGGAAATGATAGGGTTTGTTCTGCAGAGCCCGCACGGTGGAGCCCTCTCCGGTGTTTCTCCTTTCTTGCCTTTCCTTATCATTCCTGGATTGGTTTCGCTCTTGACCGGGCCGGGAATTGCGCTTGACTCGGTAGCCGTTGAGAATTTGGTTATGGACTGGCACTGATATCATCCTGACTCGCAAGGTGGTAAACTTCCTGCCTGAGGCAACGGCATTTGCATCGGAAGAAATTGTTCCGTGCTTCGTCAGCACCTCGTTTCTGAGGCAGAAATACCACGTGACCACACAGAGTGTCGCATCAAGCAAATAGTGCAAACACACCGCATTGGGGTGTTTTCCGCAGCCCGTTGTTGGAGTATCCTCGGCCATGTCTTTGATCACCCCGACACATTATGTTACGCTGCTTGAATTTGCCTGCATCATTGATGCCAATATGCATGCCACCTCCGATTCGAATCTCAGTTTCTCGGATCCTATGGCATCGAATCCCCCAACCGGGGTTTTTCTCACGCGAAGGCTCCACAGTGGCCGGGAACCATCGCATCGAGTACAAGTGGATCAAAGGTGTGGAGACACTCGAAAACTACCAGCCTGGGGGATATCATCCCATCATGATTGGCGACCTCTTACATGACCGATATCACATTGCCGATAAACTTGGATCTGGCGGCTATTCGACTGTCTGGCTTGCTCTGGACACCCATCTGAAGCGATATGTTGCCCTCAAGGTCAACGCAGCAGACTCGCTTTCGAGTGAGACTGCTGTCCTCAAGGCTTTATGCGCTCCCCTCCCGCCATCAGCAGCTGTGCATCCCGGACGTGGCTTAGTGCCTGTGCTACTAGATGAATTCGAGGTGCATGGTCCGAATGGAACTCATACGTGCTACACGGTGACCCCTGCTCAATGCAATCTCCGCGAGATCTCCTTCAGCCGTCTTTTCCCTCTCGATGTTGCGCGAGCTTTGGCGTATGGACTTACGCTGGCTGTAGCATATACACACTCACAAGGCTATGTTCATGGAGGTTCGTCATGCTGTCACAGACTTTACTCCAATCCAATTGTCCTAGCAGACTAACATCGAGAAACAACGAGACAGACATCCATCTAAACAACGTGCTCGTCAAACTGCCATCGACCTTCGATGACCTTTCCATCGCACAATTCTATGAGAAGTACGGTGAACCAGAGACAGTCCCTGTTACTTGATGCGACGGGGAGCCACTACCCCCTAACACCCCAGCCAAAGCAGTCATTCCGCTGTTCCTAGGCAAATACGCAGAGCACTTCTCTATATCCGATGCCCAGCCCCTCCTCACTGACTTTGGCGAAGCGTTCGCCCCGGCTTCAGAAGTACGTCTTGGGCAAGACTGCCATACGCCACCCGCGTTCCGGGCGCCAGAAGCCAAGTTCGAATCACAGAGGCCACTTGGCTACCCTTCGGACATTTGGAGTCTGGCAACAACAATCTGGGAGATCATCGGTATGAAGGCCATTTTCAGCACCGATATCGTACCTGAGGATGAGATTACGGCGCAGCAGGTTGATGTGCTGGGGCCTATGCCTGCAGATTGGTGGCGGCGTTGGGAGGGACGGTCGAGTTTCTTCGAGGAGGATGGTTGTCCTACGGAATCCTACAAGGGAAATCGATGGCCTGCACTTGAGGGGTCATTTGAGGTGGGTGTGCAGAAATGGAGACGAAAGGTGGGAGACGAGATCAGCGAGGATGAGAAGACTGCGTTTCTGGATTTAATGCGTCGGATGCTGGCTTTTCGGCCGGAGGAGCGGTTGACTGTCGACGAGGTGCTGGAGTCGGAGTGGATGGTGAGATGGGCTTTGCCTGAGTATAAGCGGAGTCAACATTGTGCGACCTGAGATATGCCACTTTATGATGGTGTGGAGGTTGATTGCTGGTCTCCAAGGTGAAGGTGAAGATGCGCGCTGGTCAATAACCTTGTCTGCTGTATGGCGTCTGTGAAGAGCTCCCCCGTCACGGTTCAGAAACCTAATAAGTTGTTGTGCCGTATATCAGTCGGACGGCTACACTCCCGGGTTCTGGAGAACGTCGAAGGTACGAAAGTCATGAGTCGCTCAACTGGAGGAATGACCGAGATAATACTTGTTGCGACAAGCATGATCTGCTTGACCATGCCAAGTATGACAACGTCATTTGCCGCATTTGGTACGATAGCGGTTAATCCCCACCTCTTCCCGTGAAATTCTGCTAATTCACCAGAAGAGGCAATTAGCGACAATTCATTCTGGTAAACACCCCGCTTATCTACACAGCCTCTGAACTTCCCCTCCATTGTTTCTTCATCTCTCATCTACTACCTCTCAGCCCGAAATGACGCAGACAAAGATCCAACGTCACCTCCAAGAACGGTCTGCTCTGCTGGATCAAGAGAAAACCATCCGCCATGACCATGCCTTCAAGACAAACATGTCTACCACGGCGCAGAAGGCCGCGGAGATAGTCGCCCGCATCCGCCAGCGGGAGTCGGAGATCTTCTGGACAACCCCTGATGGAAGTCACAGTGAGGCCAAGCACCCCGTCGTGTTTCCTGGCATGTCATTCGCTATCTCGCGCAATCGGATGCACAAAACCTCGTTGTGGAGAATCGTGTCCGCTATGCCCAAGGGCTGTCTCCTGCACGCCCACATGGAGGCGATGATTGACATCGACTGGATGCTCGACCAGGCGCTGCAGATCCCCGGATTCTGGATGTCCAGTCCCGCGTCACTGATGCTTGGCGCTTCAGCGAACCCGCCAGCCTTTGAATTCCACTACCGTCCAAGCCGGATGGTCGCTGGAGCCACTGCATCCATCTGGGAAGCCGATTACTCTCCAAACGAGCTCATTCCCATCGCTGAAGTCGCTCGCACTCATCCCAGCGGGGTGTCGGGATTCAAATCGTGGGCCATCTCCCAGATGACCATCACCGAGGATGAGGCTCTCTACCACCATCACCGCGGCATCGTCGACATCTGGAAGAAATTCGCCTCTTGCTTCCGCGGCATCGCTGGGCTCTTCTACTCGGAACCTATCTTCCGTCGCTGTGTCCCCCGGCTCCTGCAGCAGCTACATTCCGACGGGATCAAGTACGTCGAACTGCGTCTCGTTCCGCGCCCGTTCCACCGGACGGGGTCGGACACCCCTGAACTCGACACCCACTACTTCCTCGAATGCTTCGCCCAGGAGCTGCAGCGGTACTGCTCCTCCGCGGACGGCTCCGGTTTCTGGGGCGCCCGCCTCATTTGGACCGCCATCCGCAGCCTACCAGACGACCTTCTGCGCGCATCCATGCAAGACTGTCTCTCCAGCAAGGCCGCTTATCCCGCGGTGATCGCCGGTTTCGACTTCGTCGGCCAAGAGGATCTCGGTCGCCCGTTGGTCGAGCTCCTCCCGCTCTGTGAGTGGTTCCAGCAACAATGCGCCCAACGCAACCTCCAAATACCGTTTTTCTTCCACGCTGGCGAGTGCTTGGGGGATGGCGATGCCACCGATGCGAACCTAGTAGACGCAATCCTGCTCAAGTCTCGTCGCATTGGCCACGCGTTCTCGCTGTACAAGCACCCCGTGCTGATCGAAATGGTGAAGAATCAGAAGATCCTGATCGAGATGTGTCCCATCTCGCACGAGGTCTTGCGTCTCACGGCGAATATCCTCACGCATCCGATGCCGGCGCTGCAGGCGCGCGGGGTGGCGGTCTCGTTGAACAACGATGATCCCGCAATCCTAGGCCATGGGGGGAATGGGCTTAGCTATGACTTCTATCAGGTGCTGCTTGCATTTGAAAACACGGGACTTGGGGGCCTGGCGAAGATGGCGGAGGATAGTGTACGGTGGGCTGCTTTTGAGGATGAGGACGAGACGGCGTGGTTGGAGGGTGTTGAGGGAAGGGTGACTGAGGGAGTCAAAGCCGCACGGCTGGAAAAATGGCGGACTGCATTTGAAGATTGGTGTCAGTGGATAGTCAAGGAGTTCGCAGGTGAACTTGAGGATGGGGTCGAAGAGTAGACAAGGCATCGATCGATGAGGTACAAACTGATGGTCATTGATGCCTAAGGCATCAATGTATGCTCCTTCCGGATCTCCAACATGGAATCCATGATAAATACATGTTTCACCAATGTGTAACTATATGGCAAAGTGGCAATATCCCGACATCTCTAGCATAGCCATGAATTCCTACCTGGCCAGGACGTCCTTCCTCCTTCGTCTAGATCTGCTGCAGGAGGCCTTGAGGCAGGAAGCCACGTGACTCTCGTAGCGCCTTCCCCTTGTCTTCCTCAATCATGTCTGGGGTTCTTTCAAAGATGTAGGAGCTCAGAGTGATGCCAACAGCCAATATGGCAGGCCATGTTGCCGTGGGATGCCAAGAGCATCATTTCACGCCGAGTCACTGAACAAAGGAAGCTGGGCTCTTTATTCACACGTGACCGAATTCAGAGTATGGCATGGATCGAAATCCCCAGCGCCTGCTACTGGGTCTTTGTTCCCTTCCCATCTCCTCTCTCGTCCATTTCGATATCAACAGCAATGCGGTCAGAAATTCGATAGACGTCCGGCATCCTTGGATGTCCGGCAGAGACATATTGCTTAAACTTCAGGTCGTTGTCGCGCACTGAACAGCGTTTGCTATGTCTAGTACATCACATTCTGCGTGCTCACGCTGAGCCACTCCTCTATGGTGAGATCTTCCGGATCTGGAGGGAGCCCCATCCTTCTCTAATTTCCCTCCTTCGCACAATTTTGCGCCGGCCTCAGCTGGCCGCTTACATCGAATCCTTCCACCTCGATATGACAGCCTTCCATGAGTACTACCCAGGTGTTGGACGGTATCTCCAGGGTCTCCGTCTCGTTGATGGACTGGATGAACACATCGCATTCATACGCAGGACTGGCGTTCCACACAGCAGGTCTTGGATCCGAAGATTGCGCCATGGAACTACAGATGCTTTCCTCGCTCTCCTCTTGGCGCAACTCTCAGGTCTACGATCTTTGCACATCAGTGGTGTTGTGGATCGACACGCCAATTTGGTCGGTTTGACACTCGTCTCCGCCATCTGTGAGTCGGGAAGGTATCGACTGCCCATTTTCCAGCATTTACGAGAGGTGAATCGGCGCGGGTGTAGACGGTGCCCCAACTGTAGTCGAGGCGGCCATCTACACCTATACTTTGATCATCAGTCACAATTGTCATGTTTTCGTGGAGTAGGCGCAACAATCTCCATCGTGCGTATCCTGGGTGGCTTTCCTACATCGTGACACATCGAAGCCCCTGCGATCTTGGGTGCACAGCATTCGTTTGTAAGAGATCAGTAGGTACACCCGGTTTAACGTGAGGGGTTGTTTCTTCTATCGACCTACCAATCCGGTTATCTGACCACAACAGAGCGTTATGTGCTACTGCTTGCCCGGCCGGTTGTAGTTCTGTCGGGGTCCAAGCTCAATGGGTGTGCAAATTCCTTTTTGCTGACAGTGGTCATGATGGACGAGTCACTTGGAGTAGTGAGCATATCACTATGCATTGGCCACTATGAATGGTCAATCAGGATAGGGGTTCCTGATGTTGAACCTTTGGCTCTGGTGGAAAGTATATATATTTGAACCTCGACTGATGAGAAACGGTCCAGGCCGTCTATCAACATCGTGTTTATTAGGTAGATGTCATGTACTCCGTAGTCTGAACTGATTTGCAGCACCTCCACGAACGGTGTACATAGAAGTAGATGGAGCTGATCTACTCTACATACTCCTCATCCTCAGCTTCTAGGTCAGGTTTCCGAATTGAGAAAAGGGCTAGGGCAGGCACGGGGTATGGCCGGTCGGATGAGTCGGGCTTCACCGCCTTGATCGGGAATAATTCGGCTCTTCAGTTGGGGCAACTCCACTCAACTTCATCTCCAACTCTCCTCCCCACTTGAATCATCAAGCATCGATCGTAAGATCAACTCCAGCTCCACACCACGAAAACGAAAATTGACGGTCATGACTCATTAACATTATTACTCTCTATTATAGACATTCGTTACGCGCACCCCGGGGCCCAACAGCCAGCCATCAAGCCCGCACCTGCCGCACCTGCCGCACCCACTGATTCAGCTTCTCGACCTGCGTCTCGTCCGTCGCCCACGAGGTCACAATCCGCACGACGGTGTGGCCGTCCACCTTCTCCCACTCGTAGAACCGGATGCGCTCCTCCAGCAGCGGCAGGATGTCATCGGGGATGTGCACGAACACCTGATTCGTCTCCGTCTCGGCCGCCAGCGCGAAGCCCAGCTGCACGAAGTTGTCGGCCAGGCGGCGGGCCATCTCGTTGGCGTGGCGCGCCAGCTCGAAGAACAAGGGGGTGTCGGGGTCGCGGAACAGCTCGGCGAACTGGACCCCGATCACGCGGGACTTGGCCAGCAGCGCGCCGTGCTGCTTGATGTGGAACTCGAACCCCTCGGCGATCTCGCGGCGCACGACGACTGCCTCGCCCAGCAGGGCGCCCATCTTCGTCCCGCCCACCCAGAAGATATCCGCCAGGTCGACCATGTCCCGTAACGTGGGGACATCCGGGACGGTGGTCGCGGTCAGCGCCACGCCGAGCCGCGCGCCGTCGACGAGCATCAGCAGGCCGCGGCGGCGGCACACGGCCGACAGCGCCTGCAGCTCGGGGCGGGTGTAGACGGTGCCCAGCTCGGTGGACTGGGAGATGTAGACGAGGCGGGGCTTGGCCATGTGCGGGAAGAACTGGTTGCGGTCGAGCTCGCGCTCGAGCCGGTCGGGCAGCAGCTTGCCGCGGCAGTGCGGCACGCCGATGATCTTGTGGCCCGTCGCCTCGATGGCGCCGGCCTCCTTGCAGCTGATGTGGCCGGAGTCGACGGCGACGACCGCCTCGTAGGGCCGCAGGCAGCTGGCGATCGAGATCAGGTTGGCCGATGTGCCGCTGGGGACGAAGTGGATGGCGACCTCGTCTGGGGTGGTGTGCAGCTGCGCGTGCAGGAGCTGGCGCGCCTCGCTGCTGTAGTCGTCCGTGCCGTAGCCGGTCTGCTGGGGCATGTTGTTCCGGACCAGCGCCTCCAGCAGGCGCGGGTGCGCGCCCTCGCTGTAGTCATCCAGGAAGCTGTAGGGGGTGGAGAGTTTGACGATCATGATGCACGATCACAATCCCAGGGGTTGACGAGAAAGCGGAGGGATGGGGTAAACCGTAAAGTGAAGAATCGAAACCATCCAACAAAGAAATTTCCTTATACCATCAACCACGCGGTGAAAACGGGGGGAATGGGATTCTTTATACGTAAACGAAACCATAGCCAAGTCTGGGCCCCGAGCGGCGGATTCCCGATGGGGCTCGGGAATACACCACCAGAAAAACGCTGTGTCGGGAATAAATCGGGAATGTCTGCTCGCCCCCGAGAATCCAGTTTCGATTTGTAACACTTGAGGCGGGTCCGTCCACTCTTCTTAGCTCCAAAATGGCGTTTTCATTGCATAATCCGTTCCACGGGATTCCTCGTGTGCGAGTCAATCCTCTCCGAGATCAGGGACATTATTAATTGAACCTGGGGAGGGAAACTTGGTTAACCCCGGCGTGTTGTGGGAGTTGTGCCCATGCGTTGAGACTCGGGATGATCCTGGAATGCTTGATTGTTCCTGATCGTGCTGGTCCAATGGGCTGGGTTCCTGGGAGGGGTGAATTGAGTTGGGCTTCCTTGCTTTGAGGGGCATTGCTGATTGGGTTGCGTGGGAGAATCCCCACTTGCTTATTTTCTAGCGAGCTGGAGGGTTGGCCTTGTGACTTTGTGACTAGGTGGTTTGAGTCGCGTGGGTGTTTCAGCGCCGCTGAGGCTAATGCCAGCCCTAATTCGCCTTTCTTCTTCGAAGTGATGTGCGACAACAAACATGCTTGGTTGGAAGTATGGTGTAGGGATTCTATCTATCGATTGTCCTAGTCTTTTTTTTTGCAAGGAGCATGCACCACGTCAATACCTCCGTTTTACAGATATCAGCGTAGTGAGGGGGATTCGCAGCTGACTAGTAAGTAGCGACGCGGATGAGCAGAATGACCCCCTGAGTAGTCTTCAGAGGAGTACTCCATGGCGCCCAGTGCTTGGATGTACAGAGATCACCCTTTGCTCCGCAGTCAAGCCTGAGATTTAGACTCGATAGCGTAGGGATGTATCACCTCCATAGCACAAGTAAACCCTGGTCGATGAATAAATCCGGCTATGCCTTGAAGACAGCCGTGTCGCAATCCTCGGTTTGCGCGGTGGTGTGGAGCACCAGGATCTCGGGTTCATTGACAGCACCCGCATACCCAACGTATGTTGATCATGGCTCATCTTATGCTCGGTGCAAGCATTAGTTGTGCTCAGTTGCGATGTGGTGTGTTGTTATCTGTGAAGTGAGCTGAAATATGCTCAACACGATGCTGAGTGAAGAATGCCATCGTCCGACCATGTTCTGGCAATGAAGATATGAAATGGTGGCTATTGTATGTAGCTATAGGTATCAATGCACACCTTGTGAATCAGCCCCCATCTGCGTATGGATTTTGACAATCTCCTGATTGAAATAAGAACACTGCGGAGGCGGAGCCGGTTTACAAGTCAGGGGCTATTGGGTTAATGGGAAACCAACATTCAAACCTGAAGGTTCTGGCTATCCATTCTATCGCTCTCTCGCTCGGAAGGAAGAGGATGGAGAGAGATTGGTCTAGAGCTGGATCAGACTGATGTGCTTTTCTGGCAGAGGGCTTTCCGGTCTCTGCTGTGTTCCGGAAAAGCGCCCTGCGCTTGTACATAAATTTTACACTACTAGTCAGTTGTGATCGTCTGTATCACAATGTTCCAGTGGAGATAGCCTTCTCTTGTGATATGATGCTTGACCTGGTGTAAGATGCGGGATTTGCGGGGAGAAAGTGCATATAATGTATGGGGTATTGCTAATAATATCTCCGATCAATGTAGACATGTTTGCTGTCTATATTAAATTCGTATGGAGGATTTGCTGCGAAGTTAGGGCATGTCGTATTGAAGTCAGCATTAGCCCCAGTCTGCCAGTCATAATCAGAAACGACCGTCCAAGCACCGAGGTACTTAGTTGATCCTCTTGATTGGCCCGTAGTGCAGCTAACTGCACCGGCGCATGCGCTACTATAGAAGTGGATCAGACACCAAGCACTGAGAGGTCAATTCGCCAACGGATATGCAACTATACCAACGCAACAAGCAAGACATGCAACCCCTCTCAGCCGTGGAGGTACCCCTCCTTCCTCACATTTAATAATCCCAAGCCCTTGACAGACTTTCACTCTCTTCCCTCCCAAATACAACCCATCTGCCAGCCACAACAACGATGACCACCCCCCAAAACCATGCCCTCGTCTTCGGCGCCTCCGGCATAATCGGCTGGGCCTTCGTCAACGAGCTCCTAAACAACTACCCATCCCCCGACACCTTCTCCCGCGTCACAGCTTTCACCAACCGTCCTTTATCACCAGAAATCTCGCAATGGCCCCCCTCCAACAAACTGCATCTAGTCTCCAACCTGGACCTCATCCACAGCGACCCAGCCAGCCTGTCCACCTTCCTGCAATCCCACGTCCCCGATTTGGGAACAGTAACAACCGTCTACTTCTGCGCCTACATCTTCTCCCCAGACCCGGCCACCGAAACCGCCCACAACATCCACATGCTCCGCACCACAGTCCAAACGATTGAATTCCTATGCCCGAATTTCCGAATGCTCGTGCTCCCCACGGGCGTTAAGGTACCCCCCCCCCCTTCTGCAGTCCTATCCCCTCCTCCATATCAATACTAAACAAAGCAAGGCCTACGGCGTGCACCTCCTCACCTCCTTCCCCTTCGCCTCCCACCTCCCCCTCCGCGAAACCCACCCCGCGCTCCCCTCACCCCACGCCACGCAACTCTTCTACACGCACCAGCACGCCCTCCTCCAGGAGATGTCCGCGACCAAACAGTGGAGCTACATCGACCTCCGCCCCGACATCGTGCTGGGCTTCGTGCCCAACAACAACCAGCACAGTCTGGCGCAGTGGCTGGCGCTGTCCCTGAGTCTGTACCGGTACATCCACGGCCGGGGCGCGGTGGTGTCGTTCCCTGGCACACCGAAGAGCTGGACCGCCAGGGCGCAGGATAGTTCGCAGGATGTGATTGCCCGATTCGGGATTTTTCTTTCCTTGAAGTCAAAGGGGGAGGTAGGGGGGGAGAGCTTTAACGTGGCTGATGCGAAAGAGCCGGGGACGTGGGAGGGGAAGTGGGCGGTTCTGTGTGAGTATTTCGGGTTGGTGGGGGTGGGGCCTGAGGAGGGGGAGGGGTGGGATCCGGTGGAGTTTTTGCAACGGCATGCGGCTGAGAGGGGGCAGATGGAGAGGGAGTATGGGGTGAGGGGTGGGCATGGGACGGTCGAGGATGGGGTGAGTCTGAGCCATGTGCCTGGGTTTTTGATGAAGGGATTCGATTTTGATCGCCCGTTGGATCTGGGGAAGATGCATCGGGATTGGGGGGATGCGGCGGAGGAGAGGGATGCGCGCGGCACGTGGTGGACGGTTTTTGATCGGTATAGGGCTGCGGGGATTATTCCGGATTTTGGGAGGTGATTCTGTTCTAATGTGTTATACGGAGAGGGTGTACTGAATATCATGTGTGAACGGCACAGTATGTGTGTTAGTGAGGCGATAGGATGGGTCGAGTTATATAGGCGACAGGCTAATTAATGCCCACCCCCCCTCTCCCTCGCCAATTTCTCTCTCACCGGCGCAAAGATCTTCTCTGTCACCTCGGGCGTATGCGCCGCGAAGTACGGACTAGGCGCGATGTTCCACTCCGGCACCACGCGCCGACCCTCGGGCCCGCGCGCCCATATCTCCACCACCGCGCCCCCTCCGTACTCACCCGCTTCGATCAACTGGACCATACACTCTGCGACATCGGCGGGATCGAGCAGCTCCTTCTCCACGAGGGAGTACTGTTCCATCGCCGCCGGGCGGTCCGTGAACAGCGGCGTTCGCACGGCTCTAGTCTCTGCATTAGCAATCGCTCTAACCCGCCCATTCTTCCCTCCGTCATTTGACTCAGAGTGCACATACGCAGGACAAACAGCCGTGACCTTGACCCCCTCCATCGCCTCGTACGGTGCCATGGCCTTGACGAACCCCCACACCGCATGCTTAGCCGCCGTATACAAGGGCGCCGCTGGCGCCGCGGCGATCCCCGCCAGGGACGAGACGCAGCACACGACGCCCTTTTTGTTGGCGCGCAGCAACTCGCGTATGGCGATACGAGTCAGCTTGATGGGATGGTTGGCGTTGATCTCCATTGCGGCGTAGCCATTCTCCTCGGTATCGTCCCAGAAGTTGGACCATTCCTGTTATATCTCTGTCAGTCGCTGGAGTGTGGGGTAGTGTCTGGGAGGAAGCCGTACGGGATCGAAAACGCCCGCGGCGGCGATATACACGTCGGGCACATCGCCCCATTTGTCCAGGGAGACACGGATCAGAGCTTGGAGGTCGGTCCAGTTGCGGACGTCGCAGGGTTGGAAGAGGATTGAGGCGGTGGGTGTGCTGTTCACGAAGGTTTCAGCTGCAGGGGTGAGTTTGAGGTCCGCGATGATGGTCTTGGCGCCTTTGGAGGTGGCCAGCTGGGCGGCGGCTAGACCGATGCCTGCCACTGAGTCAGATATTGCAGTTTGGTAGAAGCGTGTCGTCAATGCAGACTAAATCCGTCTTACCAGATCCCCCGCCGGTGACCACCACGATTTTGTCTTTGACGGGGAAGTCTCCGAACATGGTGTTGAGTAATAGAGACGGATTGTACTCGTGGTGTGGAAGATGCGGGGTTCTGAGGCCTTTTATTCAGCCCGGCAAGGTGTAGTTCCAAGATTTGCAGGGCGGATCCAGGCTAGCGTCGATGCAGGGAATTGATGATCGCGTCCATCGGCAAATCATCCCTCGTTGGCACGACTGCCGATATGCACGACAAAGCACATCACGAGTCGCGCCAATCGAAAACAGCCACTTCACCAACCCGTCATCATGTGGATTCAATCACTGCAGGGCATGCATCTAGAGGAATCGGTACAGATACTCAAGATTTTCCAGACTAATCGTCGAATCGTGGGACGGCGACCACATATGATCTGTATGGCCCGCGCTGACGCTGACATTATACAACTCGTCCCCGTCCTGCAAAAAATCATCCTCGTTCGGCAGATTCAACGACAGTTGGATCGAATATGATGCATCAGCCTGCAGAACAGGTGGTACAGCCACATTACCCTCAAGATGCATATCCAATGGCGCATTGCCCCTGTTCTTGTCACTAACCTCGTCCTCATCAGGTGTAGTAATGGCTGCAGGCTTGCCGCACTCCATCAACCGCAAAGTGCGGGCCGTGCTATTGTCTAGACACCGAAAGAAGAGCTCAAGGACCCAATTCTCCAAGTCCCACGACTTTTGCAGCTCCTGCAGACCCAGCAGACAGAGTCTTGCGCGGTGTTCGGCTAGTTGGCGACCAGTCCCTGTCTCTCTCCGGAATTGGAGAGTGTGGATGCACAATGTTGAGAAGACGTGCGTGATTCTGGTCCCTTAGCAAGATCCGAGCTGGATAGAGATTCGGTCTTACAAATGAGTCGGCCCGTGCTGCACGACGTTGTGCGACAGCATGTCTTCGACGATCCTCGTGCTTCGCGTGGCAGCGTCGACAGCAATCTGACCCTCTCCCCCCGTGCCTTTCTCCGGAGAGTGAAGGAGAAGTGGTCGGTAAAGGAGGATATACAGGTTACTACGTAGGAATTAGGGGTAGAGCAGACCACTTGGAAAATGAGCCGTACTAGTAAGTCATATGTATCAGTCCCGTGAGGAATTTTGCCCGCGGAGTCACCGCACTATCCTGCCTCAGCTCCGCCGGGATACTCGATTCCCATTCAATCAGCTGCCGATGCAGGTCTTTTCGAGTCTCCTGGCTGGCTAAAGTTGGCGTGGGCGAGTACTGCGTTGCAACAATCGTGCGGACTGCCTTGTCAGCACACACATTCGTAGGGGTAACCGAAGAACGTACGTATTCTCGCAAGCTTGGCCATTTCCACCGGATACTCCACATCTCCCACCAGTTGCACCCCGAACACAGACGTGTCATCCAGCACCTCGGTCTCCCGAAAATCATCCGGCGCAAGCATAGCGACATCACAATCCTCGTCTCGGATGCGCGGCGGCAGACCCAGGGCGGCGGCACTCTGCTGATCGCGTGTCTATCCACGGCAGGTCAGCATCTCACCTCAGATGTGTGAACAGGGATCTCACATAAAGCGCCCACCAAATCCGCTTCCAAAGCCTCTCTTCCTTGGCCGACCGAAGCGAGAATTTTGCCCTGCGTCAAGTCACCCATCAGCCAGTCTCCAAAAAAGAAAGGAGGCCCCAAAGAACACAACCCACATCACATGCATCCCCCGCTTCTGCGCCAGACTGATCGCGATCCCCAACCAGAACCTGACATCCCGCTCCTCGGACGGCCCTCCCCGCCAGAAGCTGAGCAGAAACAACGTCTGCAACTTCACTGTCTTGTCTCCTTCCCAGTCCTCACCATAGAGTGCTTTCGCGCGACTGTAGAATAGGAACTTGGCCGAGTGACGATCCACGAATTCCGTCCGGGCCAAGGCATCGTCGGGGCAGAGACTCACACCGATGAACAGCATTGCGTGCAACAGCAAGGGCGAAAGGGTACCCCGGAGGTACGAATGCTGCACATCCGCCCGGTCGAGAATGGGGAAGCACGGGTGAAACCAGTTGAAGTACGCTTGTAGCAGGAGTGCACAGGTACTCGGTGGGGGGAAGGAGAATGCGCCGTCGGCTTGGAGGCGGTGCTCCATTCGCAGCTTGCGGACGCGGAGGGCTTCGTCGCGCGCGCTCGGAACATTTGAGCGCCCGGGGATGGGGTAGCAGAGACGGGTTTGTGGCATGGTGGTGGTGGTGGTTGTGGTTGTGGTGGATGTGTTCGGAGATGAGTGGCGACCCTCGTCAACAACAACGGTGAGGGGGCTAGACTCGCCCAGGAAGATGGTCTGGTGGGTGTAGTCTGCTTGCTCGGATATTAGCGGGGCCGTAGAACTGCCGAGAAGATGCCTCCGTGCTAGACTGTGCTGGTCGTTCGCTAGTGACAAGGATACTTTGTTGTCTGCGATGTGGGACGAAGGCGCAGGTGTATGCAAAGGCGTCGCGGTCTTGGGACCGTCTCTGACAGTTTTCTTACGCGGGTACCTGGTTGGAAATTAGCAATTCCACAGACTGTCCAGAACACGATGGAAGATAGAACTCACTTCCCCCGTTTCGATACGCCAATCGTGCAGGGGACATTTGTGAGAATGCAGTTGTGGCACGGGAGCGTCTCTTGGACGTTGCAGCGGATGCGGCGGCGGTTGCAGTGGAGACACGCTTGTTTGGCTCGGGTCCGGGGCTTGAGCGGGGCGGAGGTATCTTGAGAAGGCATCTTCGCGAGGAACTGAATATTACGGCATAAGTGTTACAAGAGGTTATGAGAGAGGAGAGGAGAGAGAGGAGTATGAAGGAAAGAGAAAGCATACAGCCGAGATAGGGAAGTCGGCGTCTTGTCAGTTGGCCGGCGCGGCATTCCTCGGTGTAAAGCTGGACTGCCGATGTCTAACGCCATACAATATTCACATCCAGGGTTCATCGCAATCTAATCTGACGCCTTGTAGATTAAGATCCGTCCAATTGCTAAAAGTATTTATGTTTAAAAATTACAGTGGTATGCGGCTATCTGCGGAGGAGACTGAACACCCTCTACCCAGAATTACTCTCGCTCAATCCCCAACTCCGCCAAAATGGCCTCATTATGCTCCCCCACATCCGGCACCGCATCCATCCGCACATAAAACGCCTCGCTATCATCCAGCGACATTCCCGGCGGCACCAGTGCGGGCACCGTCCCAGCCGGCGTCGCCACCGAAGTCCACCGATTGCGAGCCTTGAGCTGCGGATGCTCCCACACCCCCTGCATATCGTTCACCCGAGCATTGGCAATCGCCGCCTCATCCAACCGCGCAACCGCCTGCTCAGCAGACAATTCCGAGAATGCATCGTTGATAATCCGCTGCAGCGCGTCGCGATTCTTCACGCGCAGCGAGTTATTTTTGAACCGATCATCCTCCGCCAACTGAGGCTGCCGGAGCACCAGCCCACAGAACCTGGCCCACTCGCGCTCGTTCTGAATTCCCAGCATCACGGACTTCCCATCGCCAGCCTCAAACGGACCGTACGGATAGATCGCAGCATGCGATGCCCCGGCCGGCTTCGGCCCAGCCGCATTCCCATACGTGTAGTACAGGGGAAACCCCATCCACTCGACCATCGCCTCCAGCATCGAGATATCCAACTCACCCCCACGCTGGGCCGGGTCCCGCTCGCGGCGGTACAGCGCCGCCAGAATGCTCGAGTAGGCGTAGCTCCCCGCCGCGATGTCGGCGATCGAGATGCCCACCTTCGCAGGTTCGCCGGCAGCGGTCCCCGTCACGGAGAGCATGCCGGCCTCGCTCTGGATGAGCAGATCGTACGCCTTCTTGTCGCGGTAGGGCCCATTCGACCCGTAGCCGGAGATGTTGCACACAATGAGGGAGGGGTGGGTGGTTTTCAGGTCGGGGTACGACAGCCTCAGGCGTCCGCTGGCGCCCGGGGCGAGGTTCTGCACGAGCACGTCGGCTTTGCGCAGCAGCTGCATCAGGACCCGGTGGTCGCGCGGCTCCTTCAGGTCGAGCGCCAGGCTCTCCTTGGACCGGTTGGTCCAAACAAAGTGCGAGGCCAGCCCATTGACGCGCGTGTCGTAGTCGCGGGCGAAGTCGCCGACGCCTGGTCGTTCGACTTTGATCACCCGCGCCCCGAGATCGGCTAGCTGGCGCGTGCAGAAGGGGGCCGCGATGGCTTGTTCGAGGCTGACGACGGTGATGCCGGTGAGGGGGCCGGGTTGGCGCGAGGCGGGGGTGGTGAGGCGGCGGACGCTCAGCGGCTGGTGGGTGCGGAGGGTGCGGAGGGTACGGAGTGTACGTGACGTGTTCTGGAAAGGGGGCATGTTGTCGTCGATTTCGGATCTAGAAGAGGAATGGGTCCAGGAAGAAAGGGAGAGAGACCCTCATTGGTTTTGATATAAGACAACCGAGACCTCGGTCAACATGGCCGATCGGTAGAGCGGAGAGCATATTTGGTATATCGGCTATATGGGGGCGGCTGCCTGAGGCAGTGACCCCGCATTTGTATCCGATCTACACCTTCCATGTTTTTTTTAGATCGGAGGCCCTCATTTTTCACATCAGTTGAAACAGGCGCTCGAGGCCTATGCTCATCAGCAAGTACTAACAATAGTAACTCAAATAACATTCGAGGTACCAAACCGAAGAGAGCGAATAGGATAAGTGGAAAGTGTTATGCCGTGCATCAGAATCGTACCATCTATATACTGCCCCAGTTTAGAACGTGGTTTCCATAGGAAGCGATAAGAGATGCAATCGAGATGGCGGGGACAACTAAGTTCATGACCTGGAACCCCAAACAGCTTCTTTAGGTGCAACATCTGTGGGTTAAAGCCAGCATAGATTATGCTCGCATGAATCAAAGGTCATGTTTGAAAGTCAAAGTAAAAAAGTACGGCGATATGTGTACATCCGAACAGTAATGCACTGCACCTTTCTCTATGAGGCGAGATTCAGTATGGCATCTATATATACCAAATCGCCACACGGGCATGCATATGCTCCAGATAAGCGCACCCAAAGCTCTATCATCAGGGCAATACAAACAATCAAGTAAGCGACAACAAACCACCCAGCTCCAGTCTTCTCTCGTCAACGTGCCCAAATTTACCCCTCTTCTTCCGTCTTCCGTTCGCGGGCTTTGCGAGTCCGCCGGGCAATCACATACCAGGAGGCTAGTGTGAGGAGAGTCAGGGGCACCGCCAGGACGACAAAGATCCAGAACTGCTTGGAGATGGTAAAGCCGCCCTGGCCTCCGCCATCGAAGTCGAAAAGGTTCATCCCGAGAATTGACTGGGGCTTGATCAGTGAAACCATGTTCAATAACTAGAAGGACAGTGCAATTCTCAGGTCGTCTCAAGGGATACAGAGAGACGTAGATAATAAGAAAGGGAAAGAGGAAGGGGCTACAGGGGTCCGGAAAATGAGCTGGAAGACTCACAGACACAAAGCTCGCAGGGAGATAGATCAGCGCGACTAGCGTCATGGACTTCACTGTTGAGCTATCGTCGAATGACTCGGTGCCCAGCTTGAGCATCTGTCTGTTCACCTTGAAGTTCACGGCGACGGAGAGCTGTGCATGCCGCAAGAGCATCAAACGTGATGGTTAATGGTTCAGTCGACAGATAGTTGGATAGGGGAAGAGGGGAAACTTGTTGAGATCTTGGTTGGTGGGTGGATCAGACGGTGCCCTTTCTTTTCTTCTCTACGTACCGAATTTGCAATTCCTTGCAGCTCATTCTCCAAAATTCGCGCGCCGTGGAGGCTAGCGGTCAGATCGGCCTCGTAACTGGAAAGCTCATCGGCAAAGGTGTAACAGTCTAACACTGGCGGAACACTTGGCTCGGGATGATGCAACAACCGGTACACGTGGCTGAGCTGCTGCACCGTCTGCAACGTGACCGTGAGCCGTACAGCCAAGGAGGAGACTTTATCTCCGACGTTCTGGGGATCAAGTACAGAGCGACGCTGGATCTCCTCGTCATCATCGTCGTACAGGGGTAGCATATGCACGAGCTTATATGCAAGATGTTAGCACGGTGCTTGTATCTGTGTTCTCTTTGCTTTTCCAGAGGACCTCGCTGTCACGAGGCAGAGCGAAGAGCGAAAAGAAGGGAGAGAAGGGAAGAAAACGAAAGAGAGAAAAACGAAGAGCTTGTGAGGCAAGTGTATCAGGTACATGCAGGAGGTTTAAAAGTCAGGTGTACTGAGACGCGGGACTTCCGTACCGTGGTTTTTGTTTCCTCCCCAAGATTGGCGAGGTACTGTCTACGATTTCATCAGACGTATGCTGTCAGAATCGCCTCGGGCAACATGCACAAATCTACCAGGCAGTCGTAGTGTGCGGTACAGGTTTCCACGAATTGCTTTATTATCTGCTACAGCAGGGAATCGGAGCGTGGGCTAAGCACGATCTAAAGGTTCTTGGAGTTGGTCGGGTCCAGACCCTGGAAGATAGCGACCTGGCGAAAGGCCCAGCATTGCCCGTTAGCCTTTTCTGGCTCGGACCCGGGGTAGGTGAGCAGGTGATGTGTATTCTTGGTTGTCATAGCCAGAGTCGGTACAAAGTATGGGACTTAGTGGCTGTGAGAGTGAGGCAAGGGTGAAGATTCAAGAATCTTGTCGCAAAGGAGAACAGATATACCAATGCATCTATCGAGTCGTGGCCGAATTCGCATGACCCCGCGGCCTGCATCGGCTTTCCTCCGAATGCAAGGGCAAGATTGAAAAAGGCCGAGTCGATCTAATATGGGTCAAGTCAAGCAGGAGCTAAAAATGGATTCAGTGATGGTAAGAGGGTTGATTGATCTCGGGGACAAATAGTCCTAACACATGGTTACAAAGGTGAACAGCTCTTGCTGCACGGGCGCAGAAAGGCTAGTGTGCACTATGCGCAGGCGCGGCTTTGAGGATGTAGTGATATACCGCTCCAATGAATAGCTGTGGATGAACAGCATGGGGTGGTTGCTGTTGTTGTCATCGGCGTGGAAGACATGGGTCTTGGGATTCTCGGGGCTGGACTTCAATGCTCGGCGTCGGTGAGATGGGAAGGTGGAATGAACCGGATGACATGAGTGTGTTGTGGCTTGCATTGAATAGAAAGAGTCGTGCGAAGATGCAGCGGGTATGTTCTTTTGTGGCAGAGAGAGAGAGAATGTCCAAAATTCACCTTCTCGTTTGCCTTCTCAGATTCGACAATCTACATAGTAACACAAGAGGGATAGAATAGCAGCAACAAAACGACGCGTTATGTGAATACAGGGATAATGCCTGACAACCATCACCACAAGGCGGTATATGAGTGATATGCAGTCTATGTATGATTCAGTCAAGTGCAAGCAAGCGAGTAGACCGATAGATAGGTACTACATTCACAAGGTGGCCAAGGTACCTATTGACTAAGCCTCACTCCACGCCACTGTCTCTCAGCCTGCATATGAGAGCATGTGTGTATCTATAATGGTGCTGCAAGCCCCTCCTATGAGCTGATTATTCTTATCACGAGAGAATGTCCCTGGGTAAAAAGTGGTTCAGCACTCGTCTCCGAGCCGAAAATGGTAAAGGAGTAGGCTTACTCGATGTCGGCCTTCGAGGCGATGAAGGTCAGCCTTGCCACACAACCAGTAGACGTTATGTATTTATCTCCCCACTAGACTTACCCGCGTGACTTGTCTGGGGGCATCAAAAACATAAAAGTCGCCGCTAAGCTGTGGCAAAGTGATAGACTTGGTCAGAGATACCCCTTGCCGTCTCGACAAGGGGATCTTACCGTGACGCGGATGTACTTGCCAAAAAGCTCGTGAAGCTTGGCTTCTAACTTGGGTATCCCAACACCCTCAGTCATTTCTGGTCCCAGAGAATTGTGAACAAAGGGAGGCATGTTGGCGAGGGGCGGGGCTGTGCAAGCAGGCAAGGGCTGGGTAAGAGCTGGGAATGCTGAAGGCGATGCAATGTACGAAGGATTTTGAGCGAACGAACTCGGAGACCCACTGGGACCTACGTCCATATTTATCAGCAGCGCCTCTGAGTGCGGAGGAAAGTCTTTTCTTCGAGTTCACCCAGCATTATGCGAAGGGGATGAGGAACATTGCTATCTCCAAATAAAAGCTGCTGGTCCTGTTATAGTTCCGGGTTCTTTGACGCCAACGTCGGGGAAAGATGTAGTTTACGTGCCCTGAAAAGTGACTAGGGAATCTGCCACTGGCAGTGATTACTGCAGGATCCGCCTGTCACTTGGCACGCACAGATCCCAGTCACAACAAATCAGAATGTAATGCTCACAGCCACTGCTATATTAGCGGAGAACAGGACTCCGTCTCAATCGTCGACGGGTCAAGCAGCCACACCGATGCGCAGTCTGCCTTCTCAGCGCTAACTTTACCTGCTAGTAGTCCTTTCACATGTAAAGCAACTTAACCTACAGGAACCTTTCTACAAAGGTTCGAGTTTAACACTAGGTAAACTTCAATCAATCGTTGAACAGATCGCTTCCTCGATTAGTCACCTTGTAATAATATAATATCTTGCCACGGCTTGGGGAAGGAATATGCTGGAGCAAATGGTCGAAATATGACAGTGAACAAAGATACAGTACATACCTCATATCACAGATATGAGCATCCGCAATTGTCCGGTTGGCGTGTGGAAGATTCCCGACCAATGGACCTTTGAGCGCAGGAATGCGCTTTGCATGTTCTCGATCTCTAAGACTCGAGAGAAAACGCAGGCTTCAACGCCCCGGTCTGTTGATTGATGTGAGCCCACGCCAGCGAGTCTTTGAGAGGATCAAAATACATACTCCCAAGGGACGGCTAGTCAATCCCAAGCAAACAGCTCGCAGGTGTTCCGAAATAGTGACAGCCATGACTATTTGGTAGAAAAGCAATAGGAAGAAAACACACATTTCCAAGTATACACTCTGCCCTGTGTATAGAACAAGTTGATTTCTAATATCCGGGGTCGGCCTCAACTGCCGAATTAATAATAGACCGAGCCGTGGAATTACGCGATCCGCTCCCCACTTGGCGTGGACTGGCGTCATTCCGCGGTTATTAATTCTCCCCGCAACCCCTCAACTTTCCACCTTTCTTCCCCTCAACACACACCATCGCCAGAACATTCACAAACTCAGGAAAATGTCCCCCAAGATCACCCTCTACACCAACCGCCTCTGCCCCTGGGCTCACCGGGCGCACATCGCCCTCATCGAGCTGGGCATCGACTACGAGGAGGTGACCATCGACCTGGACACCCCGCGTGAACCATGGTATCTTGAAGTCAACCCGGTACGGCCATATCCCTAGCTCTACAATCTGAGTGCTTCTCAATACTAATGCCCTTCAAGCGCGGTCTCGTCCCCGCCCTCTCCTACAACGGCACCATCATCCTCGAATCCGCCATCATCGCCCAGTTCCTCGTCGACGCCTACCCCTCCCACATCCTGCCCCCCTCCAACACCCCCGAGGGAGCTCTCAAACGCGCCCGCACCACCTTCTTCGTCGACACCTGGGCCAACAAGGTCTCGAGCCTGTACCACGCCACCCTGCGCGCCAGCGACGCCGACCGCCGCGCCTCCAGCGACGCCTTCGTCGCCGCCGTGAAGAAGGAGATCGAGCCGCTGATCTACCCGGCCCACACCGCCGGCCAGGGCCCCTACTTCGAGGGCAGCGAGAAGCTCACCTTCGCCGAGGTGCTGCTGGGCTCGTTCCTGCTGCGCCTGTTCTCCCTGGCCAAGCCCGAGTACGGGCTGTTCCCCGCGGACCTGGTGCAGACGCTGGAGAAGGAGACGCCGAACTTCAAGCGGTGGGCGGAGGCGACGATCGCGCACCCGAGCGTCAAGGCGATCTATGATGAGGAGAAGGTGGCGACGCGCACGGTGCGGAGATATGGTCAGAAATAGGGGGTGCGGGATGGGGTGCGACGCACGCAGGGGAGTCGGTTGTAGTGTGCACTGCAGGGTGGGGGGGCCGGTTTTTGTACTTGGGTAGGATCAAGGTTCGGCAGAACCGGGAAAGTCAGTCTGGAGGTTCCCGGTTGCTCCGTGATGTAACCTTATCGTGCAGCCCGCTAAATATGCATTACTTCATTGATGACCTCAGTTGCGTCGGCGGTGGTCGGTGCTATTACCTTGCACATGATAAGAAAATGTATAAACAATGGTCGTCGGTCGGGTGGTGAG
This sequence comes from Aspergillus aculeatinus CBS 121060, assembly GCF_003184765.1. Classification (NCBI taxonomy): domain Eukaryota; kingdom Fungi; phylum Ascomycota; class Eurotiomycetes; order Eurotiales; family Aspergillaceae; genus Aspergillus; species Aspergillus aculeatinus. The sequence continues at coordinate 204,966 of NW_020291506.1, forward strand.
TAACACAGGGCAGAGGTTCCGCAACATGAAGTCCAAACCACCCAGCGTGATTATCGTCGGTAGGTTACCATTTCCCTCCCCTTTGTATTGCATTGCAAATTTAATATCATGTAGGTGCAGGCGCCGGCGGAATAGCAACCGCCGCCCGTCTGGCGAAACGAGGGTACCAAGTGACGGTGGTCGAGAAGAACGACGCCGTCGGGGGACGATGCTCGTTGATCGAGGAGAATGGCTACGTTCGCATCCTTTCTCTGCTTCAATCAACTGCACACCACTAACTCCAAGCTGCAGCGCTTCGACCGCGGCCCCTCCCTCCTGCTCATGCCCGAATACTTCGAAGAAGTCTTCGCCGCCCTCGACACGACCATGGCCGCCGAGGGGGTCGAGCTGCTGAAATGCGACCCGAACTACCGCATCTACTACGCCGACGCCTCCCCACCGCTCGACATGTCCACCGACATGGCAGCCATGCAATCCGTGGTTGAGGCGCACGAAGGCCGATGGGGCTGGGAGCGCTTCCTGCAGTTCCTGGTGGAGGCCGGCCGGCACTACAACCTCTCGCGACAGCACGTGCTGTACTCGAACTACCCGCACGTGTGGAGCATCGTGAAGCCGGGGATGATCCGCAACACGTTCCGACTGCATCCGTTCACGAGCGTGTACGCGCGGGCGGCGCATTATGTCAAGTCTGAGCGGCTGCGGCAGGCGCTCACGTTCGCGAGCATGTACCTGGGGATGAATCCGTTCGAGGCGCCCGGGACGTATTCGCTGCTGCAGTATGCCGAGTTCGTGTACGGGGTGTGGTATCCGCGGGGTGGGTTTCGACGGGTGAGTATGCCTACTAGTCCATACCCCTACCACCTTCCTCAACAATCTACCTATTTACCTACCTGGCTCGCCAGCCCTAACTCCCCGCATCCACCTTCATGCAAATACTAACGAGCAAAGGTCCTCGACGCAATCCACGCCATCTCGACCCGCCACGGAGCGACCTACCGGCTCAACACGCCCGTCTCGCACATCACCCTCTCCGCCGACCAAAAGACCGCGACCGGCGTCCAGCTCACCACCGGCGAGACCCTCACCGCAGACACGGTCATCATCAACGCCGACCTGATCTACGCCTACAACCACCTCCTCCCGCCAACCGCCTACTCCGCCTCCCTGACCCACCGCGAAACCTCATGCAGCAGCATCAGCTTCTTCTGGTCCTTCAACACCCACCTCCCCCCGCTAGAATCACACAACGTCTTCCTCGCCGCAGAATACAAAGAAAGCTTCGACGCGATCTTCCGCGAAAAGCACCTCCCCGCCCACCCAAGCTTCTACCTCCACGTCCCCAGCCGGGTGGACGCGACGGCCGCCCCGCCCGGCTGCGACGCCGTCGTCGTCCTCGTCCCCGTCGGCAACCTGGACCCCTCACCCTCCGCCCCTGACACGGCCACCCTAAAATCCCGCCCGGAATACTGGGACACCGTCGTGGCGCAGCTCCGCGAAACCATCCTGACCACGCTGGCGCAACGAACCGGCGTGTCCGACCTACGCGCCCATCTCGTGCACGAACGCCTCGAGACCCCGCTGACCTGGCGCGAGAAATACAACCTCGACCGCGGCGCGATCCTGGGTCTGTCGCATTCGTTCTTTAATGTGTTGGGCTTCCGGCCTAAGGTGCGCCATCCGGATATTCGGGGGTTGTTTTTTGTGGGGGCCAGTACGCATCCTGGGACGGGGGTGCCGGTTTGTTTGGCGGGGAGTCGGATTGTTTCTCAGGAGGTTATTGGGGATTT
>NW_020291506.1:206890-240092 GCF_003184765.1 Aspergillus aculeatinus CBS 121060
TGGGGGGGTTCTGGGGGGTTGGGCTTGGTGGTGGTGGTGGTGGTGGCGGTGTTGCTGGCGGGATTGTCTTTGGGGGTGGGGTGGCCGCCGGTTTGGCTGTGGTTTAGGCTTGTTTGAGAGGGGTTTGTGTGTTCTGGGGTGGGGGTTTATACTTATGGATGGGAGATAGTACGCGTCGAAGCTAGCATAGTAACTTTCATGCAACAGATCTCGCTAGGAATTGACGTCTAAACAATTTTATTCATGACCCGGCCTTCACCCCTAGCTGCACGCCACTACAACATCCCCAGCCACGCCACCCTTACCCTCCTCCCCACCGGCAAGCGCATCTTCCGCGCCGTCCGCAGACTCTCTCCCCTCCGTTCCCGCAGATACCGCCCAATCTCCATATAGCTCTCCACCGTCGTGCGCACCGGCCCTCGTACCCCAGCCGGCAACTCCTCGATCGCCCCCCTCGCCCTACCATACAGCCCCTCCGCCTTGTCCAGCAACCTCGCCTGCATCGCGTACGCCGCCGGCGACCGGGGATTCACCAGGATATCCGCCGGGGTGAGCCCGGCCTCGGCCAGCCAGGTTGTCGGGATGTAGACGCGCCCGATGGCCGCGTCGCGGTGGATGTCCCGCGCGATGTTGACGCACTGCAGCGCCTTGCCCATCTCGCGGCCGGCGAACGCCATTGCGGTGTGACTGTAGAGTTGGGATTGGTTGTAGTGGTGGTGGAGGAGGTCCAGGACGAGCTCGGCGACCGTGCTGGCGACGTAGGTCGCGTAGCGGTCGAGGTCGTGTTCTGTTGCTATTGGGAAGATCACCTTGTGCTTTTCCGTGGACGTTTCAGTGGACTGAGCGGTGAACGCAAGGTCCATTTCGAACCCCCTGAGGAGGTCGTAGAGGGGTTGCGTGGTCATTCGGGCCAGCGGCAGGGTGGCTATTGCGCGGTGCAGGAGGGCCTGCTTGGCTCGATCGTACGGGGGCTTAGGGCTCGCCCAGCGTGGCTGGTCCTTCGGGCGGATCCGCGCGTCCAGACACCGCCGGCACTCTGCGATCCAGAACTGTGCTTCCCCTGCGTCTTCGGCTTCGTCGATGAGATCGTCGATCACGCGGCAGAAGGAGTATCTTGTTTTTGTGAGCGGGGTTCACTGCTGGGGCAATGGGTAAGGGGAGGCGTACACGTAGATCAAATCCACCCGCACCGGGCCCTGGAACAGTGCACTCCCCACGAACATGCTCTGGCTCTTCTCGTGCAGCCGTGCGACCGCCTGCTGGAGATCGGTGATAACTGAAGCTTGAATGGCCGGGGGGTGGATCACCGCCTGTCGGACGTCCTTCACCGCATCGCGCGTCGTGCCGGGCGCATCACCCGTGCAGATGGTGGTGTAGTCGGCCATCGCGCAGGCGTAGTCGAACCCAACCAGGCCGAAGACGATCATCACATTCGTCACGAGGAAGAAGAGCATTTCCCTGCGGGTTTCTTAGCTTACACATAGACAATGGAAATGATGAGGGGGAATACTCAATCTCCAGCCCGAAAACATGAACCCCCAATTGCGTTGCGGGTGCAATCGACCACACCCCCGCGGCCATGGCGCTGCGATCCGCGATCCACAGATACACGGTCGGAAGGACGATCGGAAGGGTAGTCACTTTCCACGGAAGACTGAGGATGAACGGGGCGACCAGCATCCTGACCAGCGTTAGCCCTCCCTTGATCGGTCCCTGCGGGAGCAGAGGAAGCCACCCACCATTGAAGAAAAACAACCGGCGAAGCCCAAATCACAATCAACCCGAAATACGTCCCTCCTCCCCCTGATACAAAGCAAATCATCCCGATCGCAAACGACGCGACCAACCCCAGTCCCCCCAGACTTCGCGCTCGCCGCACCGGCTGCACGGGCAGGTACATGGGCAGCACCAACGCTTTGGAGCAGATGCAGTACACCAGCCCCGTGATGGAGGTCTGCAGGACGAAGAAGGCAACTTCCTCCAGCGGGATGTCGTAGAGGGTTCGGTTGAAGGTGGCGTCCCGGGGGTAGGACCAGATCCCGTGGCGGATCAGGTAGGAGTCCCATGGTATTGTGGCTGTTACCGCTAGCTACCATTCATCAGGTTTCGTTTTGAAGGCAAAGGGGGCAGAGGGTGGGGGTACAATATTCAAAAATGTGATCTTGCAGGTGTCTCTGCTCGTAAAGAACGGGTAGTAGAATATCGTTAGTAGGGCTGCGACCGGGATGGTGTAGGTACAGTGGCTGGTTGATGTACTCGTTAGCGGTATTCTCTAATGGGTAAGATCGACACTCACAACAACAGATACTGAGCCCCCATGATGATCGTGTAGCTGGTCCTTTACACCAGAGGCAGTGGTGTTGATCCCATAAATACAAGGCGGTAGGCGGTGACGAGTGTGACAGTGAATCAGTGAATTGTTGGCGTCATTGATGTGCGGTGATGCAAGGTCGCATCCATGCGGCAAGGATTGGGGCTGGACGCCGGGTAAGACCGTGCCCGTTAGTGCCCGTGCCCTGACTCGCGCTGCCTGCTTGCGGGTACGCCGGCGGGAGTGGCGATCACTCAATCTTGAAATCTCCGGATTTCGGTCGGCAAAATCAAGCGCAATCGCTCGGAATCCGGGAAGCGAAACCTCTGGTCTTGTTCTGGGAAAGTAAGAGTGAGAATCCGGGGAAAAAGCGTGCGATGTGGAATCTCGTTAGCATGGCTCGAAGCTTGTTGATGTGGGAGCAGGAGGGATTCCCCACATTCTTCAAGGTTCAAGGTTGGTCAAGTCAGACTATCAGACAGATCCATGGTCGGTCCAGCCAAGGCGCTGACTGGATGGCCGAATGTACCGGCACGCCGTTACTTCCAGGTGGATACCGAGATACTTGATACTTATTCTGAGCGCGTAGCTTAAAACCTGCGACGCCGGATTCCGTTGCTCGAGATTAGGGTAGTGGCAAAGGAGGTGGACGCTGGATAAACTCAATCTTGAATTGTTGTGGTTTGGTTGCATTGATGGAGTATTATCGTTGGTTCATATGATGCTCAACTCAATGGTCTCATGTTTGCCTGACGGAACCATCACCTCTTGCTCGTGTTGGTCACCCGCGTCTGGCATTCACTCAGTCGCTCATGGTCCATCCAGCATCTTTTGTGACTTGGTGGCGATTATAGTGGAGTCAGTCACTGCGCCATTTATGCACGATGCTGGCAGGCTGTGGTGGGTATTACCCGCATCAGTGAGCTGGCACCTGGCTCGATATTAGAGCCTTGGTGGTTCAGGCTCTGAAATTATAACACGCGCATATTCTGCAGGTGTTGTCATATTGGATTGTGCAGACATAATGCCAAGACTGTTGCACCTGTCATGCTGACTTGACCCCGGAGCCGGGTTTGTGCGGACGATCGCCATGTAACACGAAATAGGACTGTGCACATGACGACTAGAAGAATATGTATAGCATAGAAGGCGAAATGTCTCATGTGTATCGTTCACAGGCCCTTGCTTCCACAGTATTCCTCGTAAGCAAGGTTTCATCCTCCGGCGTCTAGTCCCAGCTGACGACGTCCATTCCTTACAAGGTGACACATATATCCGGGCGACGACTCCCAACAATCGATCGGGTTTTAACAGAAGGAACCCATCCAGCATCTAGACACCTAGAACAGTCTACACTAGGAATCCCCATTCTAACAGCAATCCAGGCAGAATGCATTCCCTCCCCGTCCACCAAGTTCCCATCGACACTCCACCCCCTTCTGAGATCCTCCAATTGCCCGCAGGCGAGAAGGGCTACCACTGGATCCTCTCCAATGCGGAAAGAAATCATATCGCAGAGATGCTCGACGTGGATGGTATGTCCCCACGTATCACTTTCGATAGCGCCATCAATTCAAGATCCGCTCCTCAGCTTGGGAACTCAAACTGAATCACATCAAGACAAATCCCTCCTCACTCTGCGTGGCAACAGCATGATGCGAGAGCGTGCCGTCTGCTCCGGCTGCGGCAAGCACTCCGGGCTCGACGACCTCGTCCACAATGCTCTGTATGCCGGCATCCACGGCAAGGCGTTCATGTTGGACGTACTGGTGCACGGGCCTAAGGCTGATAGTCCTGGGCATGAGATTACTTGCTCCGGCTGTGGAATTGTCCATGATGGCTTGTTCATGTGGATTCCAGCTCTACCCTGGCCCCGGTGATGTTGAGTTGATCATCATGGCTCTGTTCTTAGAAGATTGGCTAAATTGATGGACTCTATATTTACGTTATGTTACTCGTCAGACCGAATGAATAATCACTTCAATTTGCCAGGTATATATCGGTATTCGGCTCCTGTTGGGTACTTTGTAGTTCTCCCGGTGGTACGTAATCGAGACCCTATTCAACAGTGATCCTCACACTCCGACTCACAGTCGGTCTGACAGCCGTCCCATCCCCGCGCGTGCCGGCGATAACTTAGCAACTGTCGCTCAGTCAAATGATCTGGCCAGCTACTGTACCAGTCCAGGAACTCGGGGATGGAGTCAAAGCGCGGTCTGCGCCCGTACAGCTGTTGCGGCTCCCAGGGGTCGCAGTAGTCCACCTCCATGAAGACAATCCGCCATCCCCATTCACCAATATTGGGCGAGTCTGGGACATCATCATTCCACCTCATCTTCTTCTGTTCCCCATCTCCATCCCTCTCCTCACCCTCTTCTTCATCGTCATCAGGATATTTCCGACAGTAGAGATAGGCACTATACCACCGGGGCCACTGCCCCTGATACCCTTCTGCCCCAGTGAGAACCCCAGCCTTGACCTCCAGATCGCAATCCACATCAGCCACAATCGTCGCCCTACCAAACAGCGACGATCGATAGCTGTTGGGCTGTTCCAGCGACTGCCGCAGATGCTCGCACTTTGTGCGCACACACTCATGGTACCGGTCTTCGCGCTCCTGCCGCCGCCGTCGACCCTCCTCATCCTCGTCCTCCCCACCCTCACCCTCCACTCCCTCCCCAATCCCCTCCACCTCCTCATCCTCAAAACGGATGTACAACCCAGCCTCAAACTCCGCAACCCCGGAGTGCCGCAGATCGGGATCCCGGACCTCGTGCGCGTGCCGCAGGAACCGGCCCAGCTCCTCGCACCGCGGGATCACCCCGGGATGCTCGCTCCCTTCCTTGGCCGCCCGCGCCTCCGCCTGCCGCTGGAACACCCCCTGCAGCATATCCAGGTAAATCTGCCGCGCGGTCTCGGTGCGCAGCCGCGTCGGGTAGACCCCGTCCATGCGCCGGTCGGGCACGGCGTCCTCGTCCACCATCTGGAGATAGGGCGTTCCCTCGTCCCAGCGGTCGGGCGCAGGATTCCAGTCGCAGTGACGCCACTCCGCCATGCGCTGGATCTTCGTCTGGTCGGGGGCGCTGGGGTCGCGGGTTTCGATCTCGGCGATGCGGGATTGGATGAAGGCGCGGTTGGCGGTCCGCATGCGCGCGCGGAAGCGGGTGAGGGCGGAAAGCATGGTTGGGTCGGGGTCTGGGTTGGTGGCTGCAGGTGGGGTTGCATCTGGGATAGGAGAGGAATGGTCGGCCATGATCGGTAATGGGATAGGGTTGGGTTCTCGATGACGAAAGACACGCGCTGTGCAGTGCATAGAATGTTCACACGGGTTGGGCGAAATAGATTCAACGTTGCGTCTTCATTGCAAGGATACATGCACTATCAAGAGGTATTTAAGCGCTACCTGCCTTTTGTTCCAGTGGCATGTCTGAACTCTTTTTTCTTTAGTGGTCAACTTGTGCGCGCTAGGGTGGATCGATTACGGGTTCCAGGGTGGGGCGGCTAGGCACCGATTCACAGGTACCAGCATTGCACGGGGTCGCATGGAGGGAATCTGACTGTCTGATCACACATATCTCTCTGGCAGTTAGTCTGGCTGATTGCAGAGTGCACAGTACGGTTGAGCATAGCATTCAGGGCAATCCTGCCAAGAGAGCCAGAATTCTCAGGCCGCCACGTCGCTGCCTAGCTCAAACTTCATCTACACTATTTCTGCCCTAGGCCTCCACAGCCCTACCTACTAGGCCTTCAGGACTTCTTCTTGCGCTCTCCGAGGCTTGACCCTCTAATAAATATCTAACAAAGCTGACGCTTTTGACACACGAAGTACAGTAGCCTGTGATGAAACTTAGGAGTGCACGCGAGATACTCCGACCTCCCCACTTACTACCGAAATTGGAGATACCTAGCCAGTTCAAGAAGATTGAGTCTCCGAAGTTCGGTTCACTCCACTAGGTCTCCTGCATTGCAGTGCGCACTCGTCGCGTCTTGAGGTTTTATATTTTCCCAATTCTGCTTCAAAGCACCCCACGTACTCGCCTCTGTCAACCTGCATGGTATCGCCATCTCCTCCGAAACTCCAAGCCTAACGAGGCTTATCTCAGACTGATCATGCTTGTACCACTAATTTCTGAAGAGGAGCTCTGGCCGGGTGAAATTCTAATGTGTGTTCAACGGGATCCTGGTCCGGACCTCGACGACGACGACAGGCGCGGGACAGCGAGGGAATGGTGTTACTTGTGCAGGTCTCTACCCCTTCGACTCTCTTTATCCGCTAAGACTCGTCTGATCTTCTTTTGCAGGAGGAATGAGTGGAAAGCCAGACCGCGGCCGATGAATCGCAACATAAACGTACTCTGATGTAAAGATGGGCGGCTGCGTATCAACACCTCCGCGACGTATGAAATAGCAACCCTGTTAGGTCTGGAAACCTCAGAGTAAACCTAGCCTCTACGGTCGAGGTTCTGCACTTTTCGTAGTCATACCATTGCTGCGCCTCTCTACCCCCGGCTGTCTCATATTACCTCCACCATCCCGAAATTCCACCTGGAATCCCCGCCACCCGAAGAAATTCATTTGCTCTCCCCGTGGGTTGACACGAACACTTTCGAAACTACACCCATGAAAACCAAAGCATTGCCCACCCCTTGCGCTACAGCACCACCGGCAACGACCCCATCCCCAGATCCCCGCCGCGACCCCCATTCCCCACCTGAAACCACCCACCTGATGTCGCTCTACTACCTCGGACCCGCCGACTTCCGGTCCCTATCGATGACGCGCTAGGGTCAGGTGCTCCTCGACGCCAAGCACCAGGTCTTCACCGTGATCGACCAAGAAGCGCTGATTACTGAGCCGGTCGCCCTCTACTCCTTCCAGTCCAACGGAGAGGTTGCGGCCTCGACGCGCCTGCAGCCGTGGCCCATGGGGGCTGAGATGCCGTGGCGCGCATGCAAGGCTGGAAGTTACACCGGTTGATCGACGAGCATCCTTATTACCATTGCGGCCTGATCCGTACGTGATATTTTCATCTCTTACTTCCTGTTTACCTGCAGCTCCCTTGAAGAAATAGCAAGTTACAATGCACTACTATGTACCTCTAATCTCTACTTCCAGACTCCACATGGACTTATCATTGCTAGCATCGACTCCATACAGCAGCAAGGAGACTTACGGCTCACAGATTACTCTCCAGCAGGGCGGGCGCGGCAGGTGGAGATTTTCGCTCCGGGGTATCCCGCACTAGGGGCTTAGGGCTTGGAAGCGGAGTATGAGTTGAGATGCTTGGCGGAGGATCTGGTGAATCAAGGATTGAATTGATTCTTTCCCTCTTCATCCCTTGCTCAGAGAACACCTCTGCTCCGGGGTCATACCATTTGAGAAGATGGAGGCTCTCCCAGAATTGCTCATTGCTTAAGCCATCTCCTTTGTTGTTCGAGGGAGGGAAGGTTCAGGCTAGCTCAAAGGACTACTTCATCGTGGTGTAACATGCCATGCCGCCACAAACCTTCTCTCCCTGACCTGCCATAGTCGTAGACAGAGGTCTCCGCGAGATATGGCCTGCGCAAGAGAAACCTGGCAAATCAAGCCTTGTGCCCAGCATCGCCAAGCATCTACCTGGGCACTGGCGATGGCTGGGCATCCCGACCTGGACATCCACCAGAGTCGTCCAGTTCTCGGTGTTGCCACCGTAGAATATAGCTGTCTCGGAAGTGACCCTGCAAGAAATATCTACCAACCACCAGCAATTCATAGATGCTAAGTCCGGGGATGTACAATTCCGTGCTTATGCGATAGTACCAGTCCGACGTAGGAGGGTGCGAGAACAACTTCCACAAACGAATGTATCTACACAGTGTCAACTGCACATCAGAACCAACTATAGTTCACCTGCCCCCGAACAAATAATCTTAACTAACGCTACCGCCCAACACCGCCCCTTGCGACAAGAACAACACTAGACCACCGCCCCCCAATCCCCCCCACAACACAGATACGAGCTTCCACGGAGGCAGTGAAATCGTGTTCCGACCCGGTGGATCAGGGTCTCGGCAGCCCCCCCAACGTCATTGTCCTCGGGAAGCCGACCCAAGGTTCCAGCCCAGAATACGAACATGGTCTCTAAATATGACAGCCCGTAGATCTGGTACCCAGGCACATTACGGGACCTGCAGCTTTCCACTACTACCATCTCTGATGCGGCTTAAAATAGTATCGCGGGTGAATTGTCCGACCCGAGGATGATCACCTGCCGGGCTCGTATCCTGACTGGAAGAAGTTTGATCCCATCCCGAGCATTGACTTTGCGTGGAGATGAGGCCCGTGACGTTCTTAGGAAGCGGAACACGAGGTCGGAGATCTTGATGAGAACCAAACGATATTGCTGGAGAGCAACATCGGCGCGGGCGGTGTTATGCCAAGATTCGCCAAGGGGTGTCGTGGACGTCATTATTCAGTGCAGCAGCGGGACGGGGGTTTACTATGCGCGAGGGATAGCGCTCATAGTAGGGTTGGGAAGATAAATAGCTCCTTCGCTCTCGCCGATCTGTCTCCAAGCTGTATACGACATCGCATCGCAAAGACACTCGCAAAGCTACATCGATCATATCAGACTCAACGTAACACAAGGCTACTGTTCAGATCATCATGCATTTCTTCACCCTGCTCCTCCTGGCCTACGCCGCCCTCACCGCCGCCGTGACCTGCGACGTCCGCGGCCAGGTCCACAACTACTTCGACTGCTTCAAGTGCCCCGCCCTGGCCTGCGGGTACAGCAAGCGCACCTTCATCACCAAGGGGCTCACCCGCGACGTCAGCTGTCTGTGGACGGACGGCGAGCGGTACAAGGGGATCAAGTACGCAACCGGACCCATCGTGTCTGACCCATCTTGCGTTTGTGGCTCCCGCTGACGCTCAATGCAGCAACTGGTACTATGTCCCGGCAGACAAGTGCTATATCTGGGGTGGACGGATCGATACCAAACACTGCAAGGGAATCTGTAAGTCATGGGGTCCTATTCAAAGGTGGGAAGGCGGTGGTGAGGGCACTGACATTGTGTAGCCAAAATCCCCAAGTGCGAGCCCTGCACGCCTCAGCCTGGCCCACCGCTGCCTCTGCCCGTGGCCCCTCCTCCGCCGGCTGCTGCCGCGGCGGCGGCGGCTGGGGTCAGTGGTGGTAGTCCGGGTGGTCGACGGGATGTAGAGGTGGAGAGGGATGTGGAGGTGGAAAGGGACGTGGAGGTGGAGTTTGAGGCGTAAGCTGATGTGGGGAGGGTTGTGAGGGAGTATGGTGGACGTAGGCAGGGGAAGTGCTTTATAGGGTTGATGGTTAGGGTGAAGGGATGTGGGATATGAACTCCGGGAGACTGTAACATGCTTGTTCTGAAAAGCTGCTCCTCGTTGTCTGGGTTTGATATTGACTGTTATTCTTGTATCTTAACCACTGGTATTTAAACATTCGAATGAAATCTACCGCACTTCACTTGTCAACCGTAAGCACACCCCCCTGCTACAGGACAATCTCCACCAGCTTCGCCGGCTCCTCCCTCCCCTGCGGCGGGGTGATATGCCCCCCATTCGTCGTGACAAACAACCGCCGCCCATCCCCTGAAACCACTCCGGACGTACACCCAGCCACTAGGGCACTATCCCTCGCCCCGGCCAGCACCGACCGCCGCCCATCCGCCGTCACCCTAACCACCTGGTTCTCCGCCACCGCCATCAAATACAACCCGCCATCCTCCGCGACCGCGAAATCATCCACCACGACCTTCTCCGCCACCGTCTCCACCGCGCCCGCCGCTCGCACCGCCCGCAAGGCATCATCCCACCCCACCGGGACCCGAAACACCGCCTGCGCAGCGTCAGTCGAGTAGTAGACGAAGCCGCGCCACACGCGCACCCCGTTGACGCCCAGCCCCAAAGGATCCGCCGGCGACGCCGCCATACTCGCCGGATCGTTCAGCGCCACGCCGTACGTCCCGGTCTGCGTGTCCAGCTGCCAGATCACCCCGTTCACCGAGTCGGCCATCAGCACGACCCCCGTCCCACCCTCGCCCTCGCCCTTGCCTCCAGACCCAGACCTCCCGGCCGGGGAGAGAGTCATCCCATTCAACCACCCCGCCCCCGGCACATCCGCTATCTTCCGCACGGACACTGCACCTGACCCACTCCCACCCGAAAGGTCGACAGAGTATACCCCCCACGACCCCGGAACAGGGTGGCCGATATCCGTGATCTGGAGTCGACCCGCGACGACCGCGTAGACCCCCTCGCGCGCGAGCGGGGTGACTCCCATGCAGGCGGTTGCGTTGGGGAAGGTGGCGACCATTTCTCCCTGGCCGGTGGAGATGTCGATTGTCCAGAGCTCCGGGACGTCCATTCGGGTGACGAGGAGGGTCTGGGTGGAGTTGGGGTCCTGGGGGGCGGGGGCTGGCCCCAGGGCCAGGTTTTCGAGCCAGGTGCCGTTTGTGCGGTATTGGAATTTTGTGTGGACGGTTGTGGCGGTTGTGCTGCCGAGAAAGAGGAGGGAGAGGGAGAGGGTTCCCAGGGTGAGGAGGTTGAGGGGGATGTGCATTTTGTGGGATTGGCCGAGGGGCACGGTTTGGGGGATTTAAGGACTGTACCTTACTAGGGTGGCTCGGCGGGAGGGGGGTGCTTAAATAACTAAAATAGGGTGCGGGAGCTACGCGGGAGGAACGGGTGATCGACGCCTGCTGGTGGGCTGGCTGGTGCTACGTTGCACCCTTGCTTGGCGTGGCTTTGCATGGACTATTGGTGTTGTGCAGCTTGGCGGGTCTGGACAGGGATGTGAAGGGTGCAGGTGGTTGCTTCTTACTGGGAGGTGGGTTCGGATCTATCGGATACTGTGTAGAGACTGGATAGCTGAGTGAAAGCCAGGTTGGATGTGCATTACCCCTCTCTTTTTTATATACAAGATAATGAAGCATCTACGCGTAGGGCATCTCCTCCTCCCGCAACCGACTCGCCCGCCGCCCCGCGTGCTTCTCCCGATCCGCCGCCAGCGTCTGCGCGAATTTACTGCGCCGCCGGATCGCCGGCCCCTTCCAGTAGAAGATGTAGATCGGCACCGCCACCAGCGCCGCAATGCACCCCAGCAGCGTCGACGCCCACGCCAGGTGAAACTTCCCGCCGATGTTCTCGTACAGCGGCGTCGCGTACATGGTCGCGATGCCCGCCAGGAAGTCCCGCGCAAATCCGTTGCCCCCCGTCGCCGAGGCCGAGTACGGTCCGTAGGCGGCGACCATGTAGTCGATGGTCGCCATATAGATGGCGTAGTTGGCGATGGCGATCAGACAGGCAAAGATCAACGGGGCGATCCACGGCGCGTAGGCGGGGCCGATCGAGGTCCACGCAAAGCCCAGCAGGCCGATCGGTTCGAGGGGTGCGAGGAACAGCAGCAACAGTAGCCGTCGCTCGGCCAGGCGCGCCGCCGAGCCGTGCTTCTGGCGGATCTTCCGCTGGCGCCAGATGTCCGGGAGGAAGATAAGGTACGCGATGATGTATCCCAGCAGGATGGCGCAGAACGCCAGCCCGTTGGTCAGGGTGTTGAAGCCCCATTGGTCGAAAACGAGGGTGAACGATTCCGTGAAGGTGAAAATCAACGCATCGGAGAACCCGGAGAGCAGCGACAGAAACAAGACGATGGGCTCGCGCACGAACATCTCGAACGGCCGTCTCCAGATCCGCAGGATCTCGCGCAACTCCAGACGATTCGTCTTGAGCTCGTTCGGTCCGTAAACCGCACGATCCTCGCCCGACTGGCGACGGCGCCTGGCTTCCCTGTCCAGAAGCACGGTGGCGCGGGTCTCCGGCACCAGGAAAAAGTGCAGCAGCTGCGTGACGCCGCCGAAGATCAACTGCACCCAGAACACCCACTGCCAGGTGAGGTACTGGCCGATGAACCCGCCGAAGACGGGCCCGATGGTCGACCCGCCCACCGAGGAGAGCACCACATACGCCACCGCGAACCCCTGATCGTCCGCCTCCCACATATCAGCCGTCATCCCCAGTGTCACCGACCCCCCGGCGGAACTCAACCCACCCAGGAACCGGCACACGACGATCGTCCCGAAGTTCGGCGCCAGCGCGCACGGGATCTGCCAGATGTTGACCAGGAACAGACTCAGCTGCATGATCGGCCACCGCCCGAACTCCTCGCTCCAGGGCGCCCACAGCTCGCAGCCGAACGCGTACGCCACCAGGAAGATCATCTGGCCCACCCGCGCCGCCTGCGCGCTGACGCCGAACGTCTCCTCGATGCCCGTGAGGGCGTCCGAGTACACGCCCGTGTTGAAGTTCATGGACATCTGCACCATGAAGATCACGGTTAGGATCGTCCATTTCTTGTACCACGGGAAAGAAAAGCCCAACTTGTCGTAGCAGTCGTCCTCGCTGAGCTCCCGCTTGCCGTCTGGTCGGGGTTTGCGGGAGAGGGACCCATCGCTTTCGTCGGAGGAACGCTGCGCTGCGTGTTCGGTTTGGGAGGTGGTCGGGTGGTCGGATTCGGATTGTCGGCGTTGGGTTTTCTTGTCGTCGGGTGTTAACTCGATCTTCTTGTCGATTGTTTCTTGGGTTGTGTTGGTTTGATCATCGGGTTGATTGTCAGGTTGATCGGTGGGGTGGGTGTCAGGCGTGGTCATTGTGATGAGCGGCGCATGAGATTAGTCGGGCAGTTGTGATGGTATGACTAGAGCAAGCAGAACGAGGCATAAAACCAGTGGAAAATGCCCCACTGTCAATCAGATAGAGAATGCTTAAATTAGCTTGCAATTCTTGGCAGAACGTACGTGGGATCAAGGCCTTTTATACCTGCCGATCTATGCTTATTCCCATCTCCAACCCATGCCCAAAGCCTTCGCAGGAGTCAATGGCATGACGTCGAGAAAGACCGTCCGCAGCACCATCCAAAAAATCTATCAGCAGTGTCGGCCTGTTGTTGGTTTCAGGTACGGAAAATATCTTCTCCTGTCTGGCGTCATAGTCTGGCCTGTCAGCTAACCGTCCCTGGGACGTACCGCGGGCGGTGATGCTTGTTCTCACCAGGCATGATCCACCAGCACACAACATACTTAGTTTATTGGCTGTATGCCAGACTGGCAATGGTGCAGTGATGTTCCGGCCCTGGTGTGTAGGCCGGCTCTCCGTGCGTGGCAAGCCGGGGTTGTCCGGCGGGAAAACATAACCGGGGCTCCAGACACGGCCCACCGGTTTGATTGGGCTGTGTCCGGGTGTGTCAAGAGATAAATCAGATGAGTTGACGTGGAGCGGAATCGACATGACGTCAGGCCGATAGCCAGAAAAGCTGGTGCCTGAGTCGGATGTGGAATCCACCCCGGACTGTGGTTTTCTTCTCCGCATCAACCGGGTTGTTGAGCTTCATATGACGCAAGCTGAGCTGCAGGTTCTACTCGTATGTCGCACGCCGTAGATATCATATTCAGTAAGTTCATAACTCCTGCTTACTTGATCCAGGCCATGTTGTGTGGAAGAACTCGGTACGAGGCTAGGATGGGGTCTCCGATTATCCGATGCTTAGCCTCTTGGCGGAGGCTTCGACTAATCCGCCCAGGCTTATTCGTCGACTTGACTGGGGTATCGGGGCTAGCCAGTCACCTTGTGGCATCCCTCAGCTCTGAATTGATGCGCCGTGAATCATTGTGTGCTTGTCAGATATGTTGTCTGGTTGGTTCCATGTAGCATACGTTAGTGCTTTCAATAAATGATCTCGCCAATTTTAAATCCTCATCATGAGGGAGAGAAAATGTTTCACGGGCCAGACCTTAGAGTCACTGATGGCTGGAATGTTGATTTGAGGTGTGTATAGCTTTTATAGATAAAGCTTGTGCTTGATAAGGACTCCGAGTTTGGTCTCTCGTTTCGGGAACAGCGACAACCTGCATTGTGAGCACTTAAAGAGGGAAAGCCGTTAGACGCACCGAAACCTTTTTGGCTGTTCTTGTAGGGGAATGGGTGTAAATGGTGGAGTTGAGTATCCTGGCACATCACGGGAAGGTCAGACTGCAATTGGGTGATGGAGACAAAGAAAGTGCAGCCCCTGTCCTGTTTAAATTAAGTCCAGCCGGTCAATGCGGTATTGGAATGTCAGCAGTAGAATTGTGTGGGAGTCAGCCCTTCGATGTCAGCATACGCAGCTGAAACGCAAGGAGAGAGGACCAGATACTGAAGCATATACCCAGTAGCATGGACGGGCGAGTCGTGGTCAAGTTCGTAGGAAGTCGCGAGATGGTTGGGAGTAAGGATCACACTTCCGAAAAAAACACTAATCCACTAGAGGAAATATAGTTGTGATATGGTACTGTAGTCCGACAGCCACTCCCCACTTTTGACCTCCATCTCTCACGAGAAAACCGATCGATGATTGCCCCGGTCAGATTCATCGAATTCAATGGCGTTCAGGCTAGAACACACTCGGAAAGACTCCACCGGCTAACTTGCTTTAGCATCAAGTGCATGTCTCGCCCTCGTCTTGGCGTAAGCAGAGCTCACCCTTAAAAGGTTCAAAGGCGCCGCTGAGCCTCGATCTCGCTGTCATATCACAGAATATCAAAGGTTAATCAGGATAGAGCTCGAAATGTCATCGATCTGGTGGATCGCAGTCTGTCTCTTTGCGATCTACAAAGCCCTCTTCTTTGTGCGCTTGTATATCCAGGCCCGTCGCACTAAGTTTCCCATCGTCTTCGCCCCCGCACCGACCTCAAGTGCTCCCTGGTTGATTCTCGCTCCAATCCTGCGCCCATATCTGCAACCAGTTCTGCCAGGATGGCTTTACGATCGTTGGGACATTGTGACACATGGCTGGGAGTTCCGCATGAAACGCGGCCCCTTTGACCGCTGGGGGAATACCTTTGTCTTGCTCACCCTCGATGAATGCATGGTCTGGTGGGTATTATCCATGTGCCTGGTACGGTCATCCTTCTAATTTTTGTTTAGGACCGCAGATGTCAGTCTCGGAAATGTGATCTTGCAACGCAGGAATGACTTTGAACAAGCCCCTATTGTCGGAAAAATTCTGGGTTTCTTGGGGCCTAATGTGTTTGCGGTGCGTCAGTCATCGTTCTCTCCTTATGCTTAGACACTGATATGAGAGATGCAGACCAATGGCGACGAATGGTACGCAGCCTTTACTGGAACGCTGGCTCTTTCTAATCTCTCGCAGGAAACGTCACCGTCGCATGTTTGCTGCCAGTCTAGACGAGCGCATCAGTCAAATCGCCTGGTCGGAAAGTTGTGAACAAGCCCAATCGATGTTGAATTATCTCTCTAACCACCCGGGAGGGGATACACTTACCGGATTGCGGAACCTGGCGATCAATGTCATCGGCCAGGCAGGGTACACGAAAACCACCCCTTGGTCACCGGCACCACTTCGAGACAGCGCCGACAAGGAAGAGCACGCTCGTACGGCCTATTTCAAAGCCCTCGCGCTGGCAACCGATATGTTCCTCGTGGCCGCCTTCATCCCTCCCAAGCTCCTCAAACTATCCTTCATGCCGGCCCAACTGCGCCTTCTGGGCCAACGTCTCGAGAAAGTCCCGCGGTACATCGCTGAAATCTCTGAAGAGGAGCGCCAGACGGCGAGGGATGATTCTCCGGGGCGCAGCAATTTTCTCCGCTTCTTCCTGCAGAACTCGGACACAGACGCGACCGCCGGGTTTGCCTTCACGCCAGAGGAGCTCAGTGGCAACCTCTATGTCTTCACCGTGGCGGGATACGAGACGTCTGCCAACACCATGGGGTTCGCAGTGACGCTGCTGGCCGCGTATCCCGAATGGCAGGAGTGGATCCGCGACGAACTGCGTGACCTTCCTGTAGACTCGTCAGCCTGGTCCTACGACGAAGTGTTCCCCAAGTGCCAACGGACATTGGCGCTCATGGTACCCATCTCTTTTCCTTCTCACCTTGTGACCAAACTCCTGAGAAGATTATACAGTTCGAAATCCTCCGCCTTTTTACCCCCGTCCTGCATTCGACCCGCGCCGTGTCCGAACCTCAACAGCTCGTCAGCGAAAGAGGCACGCATTTCCTCGCGCCCCCGATGAACGTCATGGTTTCTGCGGCGGCCATTCATCTTGACACAACAATTTGGGGAGAGGATGCCAGAGATTTCAGACCCTCGCGCTGGATCGATGACACCGGCAAAGTGAGGTCCCCACCGAAGGGGACGTTTCTTCCGTGGTCTGGCGGCCCCCGCGTCTGTCCGGGGATGAAGATGTCCCAGGTGGAGTTTGTCTCCACCATGGCCACGCTGTTTCGGTCTGCGTGGTGCGAGCCGATCCCCGTCGATGGGATCACGCAGCCGGAAGAGCTGCGGCGGAGGTTGGTGTGGTTGACGGATAACGCGATTACAAAGTCCACGATGCAGGTGAAGGATCACAAGGATGTGCAGTTGCGGTGGGTGCGGGATGTATAATAGCTTAAACTCTTTGTTTATGGGAGCTTGTTTCTATACTCACAGGATATTAGTCTAGAAAAAACATTCAATATATCTTTTGATTACTGTCACACTCAAGATGTCCACAGACCAAAACCAATTTTACCATAGACTGTTTCTTAGGGATCGATGGACCGAAATGCTCACACTCCCAGAGAGCAAAGCATTCACTTCCAGGTACTAGGCTACTAACTTAGTAGGGGTTCTTCACTGTAGGCCCCGAGCCTCGCAGCCTAACACACGGGCCGTCAGTGTTACTTCCAGCACTGGCCTCCCCCGAAGCCGTCCCCGGAGTCACCGTCTCTTACTCTCTCACCACCAACACTTCCTTCGCCATCTTCTTCGTTCCTATCGATCTCATCTACACCACCCACCTTCCTACCCCCAAACCTGCTTATCTTGCACATCCAACCTCTACGTTCCAAAACCAGTCAGTAGGAAAAGTCCGTGCAGGAATCTGAACCCAATAACTGACTTTCACACCGTTCCAGAACCTCACCTGCGGCTCGCCGCCCCAGACCCTTACTTCTCAATCTTCCGCCCCGTGAACCCGGAACACCGTTTCTAGCAACCACAAACCATGCGTTGCAAGAAGTGTGGCTGGAACAACATGACCAGCAACAAAAAGGACAGTCCCAAGCTGAAGTGCGACGAGTGTGAGAAGGCGATCGTCGACAACTATGAGAACACCCCCATCCAGCCGAAGCCCATGCCGAAGCCCAAGCCGAAGCCTGTGCCTATGCGCGATGCCAAGGGCAAGCCCGGCAGCAAGTCTGGCGGCGGGGCTGGCGGCAATGCCGGCTCTAAGTCTGGCTCTAAGGCTAAGTGATGCGGATCCGCTTCAGGGCTGTGCTTCGTTGCGTGGTAAGTCTATCTCCTATGCTGGTGAGACTGCAAGGCAGAAGGCCAATTCTGACTTTAAAGCTTTGCATCGGGCTTTCTTGTGGTGGTTTGTGGAATGGGGGTGTGAATTTTACGATCGATCTTGACGTTTGAATGCAAGTGATTCTAGGTGTGAATCTGCGATGTTGCAGCACAACAGCTAACATTATATCTAGCCACCCGGATAGCAGAAAGGCTAAAAAACAGAAGATAAGGAAAAATGGAATCAAGAAAGTTCATCTTGATTTCGCAAGTCACAAGGTCAGATGCAATGGCATTTGGACGGATTTATCCTACCACCGATAGGAGGGCTTTGGGTTTTTATCTTCATTTTCGTCTTCTGAGAATCTTCTTCAGGAGCATGGAAGTTTTGTAAAGCCTTGAGGCTCGTTCTGTCTTTTGCTACTTTGCTTGTTCCTTTGTGTCTACCGGAATAGCGACATACAAATTGACTCTTCATTGAGCACTATCTTCTGATATTGAGCAAATTGGTCATAGTAGATACATAACGAGACGTGACCATAGAAAACGCCTTGTGTATTTGTGACAGCAAGCAGAGGATCGTAAGTAGATCAGGCAAGAACTTAGAACATACGTTGGAGGCTGCAAATCTCACGACCCAATCTCTTTGGACTCATCCTCCTCGGACTCATCTTTCTCAGAATCGTACTCTTCGGACATGGCAATGAACGTCTTTGCTGCATCACTCTCCAAGTCGATGCACAGATGATAGTAGTACAGGAAAAAGTCATGAGCATCGTCCATCTCGGGCATGTGCTTGCGCAGTAGCTTGTTCCATTCAAAGTCTTCTTTCCCTGCATGAGTTGCCATTGTACAAACATACTCCCACCAAACAGGAAAGAAACCGGCTCTCTCCCAATCAAGAATTGCCACCACCTCACCACTCTGCACCATGATGTTGACGTGGGTGAGATCATTGTGGGTGAAGGTAAAAGGTTGAGTGGGTGGCATGTAGCGTCGAAGCTGGCGGCGGGCTGACTCGGGGACGGCTGGATCCAGATGTACCGCCAACCCATTCCACACTTCGTCATCAGACATCATAGGAGGACATGGAGCATTATGGCGACCCTTTTCCTTGTACAACCAGCCATCGTAGACAGGGCGGCCGTCTACTCCTTCGACACGATCAGATTGGAGGGAGCGGAGCTGGAGGAGATACTTGGCAGTCTGCTTCGCTATGTTCTCTTTCTGGTTGTCGGTTAGCTTAGACCAAGCCTCACTGAGGCTTTCTCCAGGAACGCGATTCATGACAGTCAAAGCGTGACCGTCACTTTCCTGGTGATGCGCGATCACAGTAGGAACAGGAATGGTGGTGTTCTTCTTCACGAAGCGAATGTTTGCGTTTTCATCGGTCGGACAACTAGGGCCACGGTCCTTGAGGATAAGGTCGGAGCCCAAGGCCCAAACGCCGCGATCGCCAGCTTCGTAGAAGATCTTGACTTGACTCTCGTAGTTGCAGCACCTCTGTCGTTCAGGACTGAAAGAGCATGCTGAGCAAGGTACGGTGGAGCGCTCAGTGAGCATACCACTCGCACCTAGCTCTTCCATCTTTGCCAGATGTTCGGGAGTGTCCTCAGGTTCGTATGTCATGATCTTCTCGCTGCCAGACTGCTTGGAGGTCTCGCTGGGGGCGCTATTAGTTGAAGCTTCACCACCAGACTCGGATGATGGCTCGGTCGAAGACTTGATGAAAGCCTCAGAGATGGTGACGCTAGCAGGCTGAGTGAGAGGCTCGACTGTGGGCTCAGAAGCTGTCTCAGTGGTGGTTATGTTGACAGGCTCATCGCAGGACTCAGTAGTGGGCGCAGTGCAACTCTCAGGAGAAAGCTCGGTGGTAGTTTTGGTAGAAGTCTCGGAGACGGGAGCATCGGTAGTGCGGGTGAAAGACTCGGTTGTCTCAGTAGAAGTTGCAGGGGCTGGCATGCTGACAGGTTTGACGGAAGCCCCAGTAATAGGTTCAGTGCAATTCTCACACGAAGGCTCGGTAGGGGTCTCGGAGACAAGGTCTTTGGCAGGCTCGGTGAGGGATGCGGTGGGATTCGCAGTGTGAGTCTCAGCCGGAACCTCAGTAGGAAGCTTGATAGAAGGCTCAGTGGGATTGTCGATGACAGGCTCGGTGGAAGCCATGATAGAGGATGGTGGTGAATGGGGAGGGGAAGTCATGGGAATAAAGGACGAGAGCGAAGTCATTGAGGAGGTGGTAGGGAGATAATTCAGTGTGTATTTGGAATAGCAAGCCAAATGTTTTGCATGTCACGGGGTGTTGCTGGGAGTTTCCTGTTTGAGAAGCAACTACTGGTCACGTGTCCAGCCTACAATCCTGGCAAACCTGAACTGCCTTCACACTCTTCGCATATCATTCGGCTTCACTCCAATTCTCTCTTCTCCTTTTCGATTCCTGTCGCATACCAGTATCGCAAGCGATCCTTGTGAGATAATGGCTGGTGAGATCTATCTCAAGTAGTGTTCTTTTTCCCTCCAACGCCATCGTCATGAAAGAAACCAAAAGAACATGTCGCCTATGCTGCTCCGCTTCGAGATTCAAACCTTGTAACGCGACATACCTCCGAAGTTACTCTTAGGTGAAATTCACTATCATTACAACGATGTACACCCGTGCCAGTCCCTGTGATGAAAGGATTAGAGGCTGACCGGTCTTGGTGTATGTAGTCTGTCGCACCACCCAAGGCCTTCTGTCCAACAGCCATGACTACTTCAGATGCAGCGCGACAATCATCCCGGTCAAACAGACGTGCCTATGCTCTACCCGGATGAGTCTCCCTGACTGGCAGTGACATTCCCGCTACGGTGCAGAGATAATATCTCAAGATGCACGCAGAACAAAGTATGGCTATGAGATGTCGTTGGTCCTTTTGCAAAGCCTTGACAGTCACCCTGCCCTCAGACACAATACCTTGGCTCTTATCAGAAAGCTCGAATACTAAAAATTGATTCTTGCTTAGATCCATCCACTATACTTCTACCGGTGACCATGACGAGAAAGACTGCAACACCGTCTCAGTAGGTCGCAACAAGCTTGAAGGAGACCGCGTGCGTTTCTTCAGTGATCCTGTTTACACACGCGAGGGCTCCGGTCCAAGAATATGCGACTCGCGTTCAATGACGCTCCTGTCAAAACTTTGAATCGTCTGGCAATACTCCCCAACCAGGTACTCGACCTGCGGCTCACTAAGGATGTGACTCGAGATCGCGATGTTCACATGCAGTAGATTCGCCTCAGGAATAATATGCACATTGGCAGCCTGTGAAGGATTATTGGGCAGGGGATAGTGGCTGGCGTGGCACTGGACTCCATCGAGCCAGCAGTCAGTCGGAAATTCATAATTGCGGACACGCACGAAGCTGGCGAGAGGAGTGGGCGTGGGCCAGATCGTGCAGTTCCTCACGATGTCTCGATATCCCAATGCGGAGTAGGGCATAGTCTCGAGGTGCTGCTGCTGAATCGCGTGAAGGACCGCAGTTTTGGAGGCCATCGGCTCAAACAAGACGGAGACAGGGACAATGCTAATACAAGGGCCGAGGATGCGGTCCGCATGGGCCACATTGACATTCCGTCCGTGCACAACTTGTCCGAAGACGACAACCCCAGAGCTCTCAGATTGCGAAGCAAAGTACCGGAGAAGCGTGACAGCCCATGCCGCCTTCAGCAAGCTGGCTAGGGTGATCCCGGATGGCAAGGAAACAGCAGGGATTGTCTTCACGACATTAACCACATATGCCGGCCGTGCAGTACTGCCCTCTGGCCCGGGGATAGGAAGTCTGTGCTCGCGTAGTGAAGTCATCCGGGTTCCCTGCAGGACCTTTCGCCAAGTATTATACGCAACGTCCGTCTGTAGCCCCAGCACTGCTTGCTGGTGAGCGGAGAATGGGCTTGTCGCAGGCAATGGCTTCTCGTTGTAAAGAGCGGCAAAGTCACCGACGAGGACGGAGGCAGAAAGCCCGTCGTAGAGCGCATGGGCAATCCGGAATACGAGAAACACGTCGCCCGTTTGCTTGAGAGTCACCAACTGCGAAACAAAGGGCGGTCTACCACTTGAGGGACTCTCTGCGACAGCATTGTCGTCCGAACAATATCGGTCCAGATCATCCGTTTCGAAGTCACGAATTGTCAGCGGCCAGTCTTTCAACACTACCTGAGCATATTCTCCGTCTTGAGAGACAAAGGCCGTTCGCAGAATTGTATGCCGAGCAATGAGCTGCTGACAAGCACGGATGACCCGGCTCCGATCGAAGTTCAAGGGCAGGCCAAACCGGAAATACCGGTAGTTCATCATTGTCAAGCTCGTCTGTTGAAAGTCGGCAAGGGGCAGCATCTTGAGCACCAAATAAGATAGCTCCGCCGGTACTAGTCGACGCAATCCTTCATTCTGAGCAGCAGCGAATTGCTCTTTGCCAGAGCTCGTCCGCGTTGCCTGGCGCCCATTATGTGAAGGTTTTGGCCTCGATGCCTGGGCCATGTCGGACAAGATTGGACAGTTTAGAATGGTATCTTCTGTCAAATGAAGACCTTCTCTTCCTGCGAGCGAAGCCAGCTGAAATGAGGTTATTGAATCTCCTCCGATTGCGAAGAAATTGCTGTCGGCTCGGACCGCATCTTGAGGAAGCTTAAGGACCTGAGCTATCAATTTCCGCAACTGCACTACCGGGACCGATGCGTCATCTGGGGCATTATCAGCCACAGGAACCTGCGGCGCTTCTGTCGTTTTGACCAAGTTTGCCCTTGTTGAAATGGCCATCGGGGTCGGACATGAATCCTCTGGCTCGGGATATTCCTCGTTGGCTGCGGTTAGCGTCTCAGATACCACCGATTTCAGCCGAAACCTATCAAACTTCCCTGACCTGTTCAGCGGCATTTCTTCGACGAGGAAAAAGTGAGGTGGCATCATATATCCAGGGACACGGGTCATCAGATACTTCTTGGCTGCTGTTGCCAATTCGCACTTGAAATCACATCGAACCATGGCTAACGCCCCAGCTTTCTGTACTTTTGGGCCCTGCGCTGAGCTTGAGCTATGTTCAATGACCGCAGCGAGTTGCGCCCGCATAATCTTCCCACGATGCTTGAGTCCGTCTACTGTAATGACAGCAACCTTTCGCACACCGCGACTGACGAGCTCCGGACACTTGGTGAGGTGATGCTCAATCTCCCCGGGATCCACCCTCCTGCCGCTCACCTTAATCATGCTATCTTTTCGTGAAATGTACTGGATAGACCCATCCAGATTGTACCGTACCAAATCTCCAGTGCGGTAAAGGCGCTCTCGGAAACTGCCATATCCGTACGGAGTGACTCGGGTTTGCCAGTCGGCTGACTTCATGAACACGAGACGACTTTTCTCCTCGTCGCCCCAATACCCCCTTGCGAGACCCTTTCCTTGAAGCACAAGCTCCCCAACGGCTCCGACAGGTGCCAAACGGTTCGGGTCATCCACATCTACGACCCACAAGCAAGGGTCACAGGCATACCCGACGCTGCGTTCATCCCAACCTGGCCCAAAGTCAGGAGCTAGTATGGCAACCCCGGCCGTTTCAGTTGCCCCATACCCGTACATCACACGCACATGCTTTGCCCACTCCTTCACCTGGGACATGCCAATTGTTGTCCCCCCAAGTAAGAGCACACGAAGGGTCGGGACATCAAGTGGCTTCACAACGTCCACCAAAACTGGCGTCAAGAATGCATAGTTGCAACGGTGGCGGTTGATGAACCCTGCCAGGTCCGTACGTATGTCGTTATCAGAGGGAATACAAAGGCAACCTCCCACCATAGGCATGAGCAGAAGTTCGCGGTTGCACAGGGTAAACCCATTCGCGGCAGATTGTACGCGGCGGGTGTCTGGTCCCAGCATCAGCGGTCCTATCGTTGCCAGAGCCGAGGCGCAGAATGCCCTATGCTCAAGTACTAGACCCTTCGGTTCCGACGTGCTCCCCGATGTGAAGACCACGTACAGAGCATTTGAAGGTGACGATCGCTCCTGTTGTTGCTGCAGAGCTCTGTCGTCAATGTCCTGGTCGAGAGAGGTCGCAGCGTCTTCAATGATCACGGCTGTCGGGGTCAAGCGACGGGATAGCGACTCGCAACCGCGCGAACACGCGACAAGTGGCGCAGAAACGGTCTCAATCATCTTTCTAATACGCTCGAATGGATTGGATACATCCACCGTGAGGAAGGAACCACCCGCACGCATCACGCCCAAGGCCGCGACCACTAACCATTTTGACTTTTCCGTAAGTATGGGAACGGTCACCTCGGGGCCAACGCCCATTCTGATCAGCTTAGTGGCAAGCCTAGCGCTCAGCCGCTCTAGCTCACCGTATGTGACCTCCCCGTCCCAAGCTGAAATTGCGATGGCTTCTGGTCGTTCGCGACAAGAGCGCAGAACGATCTCCGTCACGCATTGGTCATTGACGGAGGTCCTCCTGAAAGGCATATTCCATCTAGCCATACGTTCGACATCCTCTTCACTGCACAAATCCATGTTTCCCACTTGTTGCTCGGGGTCTCGAATGACAGCCGATATTGCGTGGTGGAAAGTCTGAGCCAATGCCTTGACTTGCTGACGAGACCAGCTCATAGGGTCAAAATCAATCGCTGTTAAGAAGGCCGGATGGCCATGGCTGGAAATGATCTTCACAACCAGCTTGGACTGCGTCTTGCTTAGTCAAGTCTGGTTATTGAATGAGAAGACGCTGGAAGAAAGTACACACGCTCGCAGATTCCCTTAGTTGATCCTGCATCTCGCCGTCCACCTCAACAGCGATCATAGTGTTACAGACTTCATGGTGGTTTCCGCCATCGTCCCTGCACAGAGACTCCGAGCCCTCACAGGAGCACTCCTCTCTCTCACCTCGCTCCTTCTCGTGCAGAAGGTCTTTAAGCGTAGTCGTGCCGGTGATGTGGCAATCGTACAACTCGAATTGCCTCCTTGTGCTCGTGGCAAGCTCGAAGCAGATGTGATCCAGAGAGGTATAGCTTCGCAGCAGCAGGGCCCAAGCCACCCGCACCAAGGAATCTACCTTGCTTCCGCTCTCAAGCCACTTCCGTGCATCCGTTTGGGGCCATTCCAGCACTACCGATTCGCGCTCTCCTGGCCTCGGCGCGGCTCTGGCCGAAGTATCAGCACTGGCGGAAAGGGCAACCCTCGGAAGAATACATATTGGCGGCGAAACGATTGCCGTCATCGTCGCGAATTGCTTTCAAAACGTGTGATCCAAGTCTTTTCGGTCGAGAGCATCGCAGGACCACCGCTCAATTTATATGTCTCGATGACCGGAGACAATCTCATCTATCCACTGCAGCAACAAGGGGTAATTTGCCCTCCCTTGCCTCCGCGCCAAGCTAAGCCACACCGACTCTTCTAGCTCTCGAGCTTGGGGTCGACTTCCAAGATTATTATTTTGATCGGAGGAAATCAAGATACGCTGCTGGAGCATTCCATCGCCGATTCGTCGCCCAATCGATTCAACAAGCCGCATCCCTCAATCAGCAGAGCACAAGAGATCTATCGGATGAGCTCGTCAAAACTTAGAGCAGGCATAGAAGCGGTCTATAAGCTCCATATAACAGGTATTGGTGGCATGTGATAGTCGTGCGAACACGAAGCATATGTACGATGACCGGCATCCATCGCAAACCTGGGCGGCTGCCTTTCTCGACACAAGCCATCTTCCCGCAAGATATGCGCAAGAGAACATTCAGTCCAATTCCTTGTGCGCTGCCAACCGGCCTCCAATGCTTTTTCATTCACTGGGCTGTGAATATGGCTATGTAATGCTGAAAGACCAACAAAAACACGAGGAGAGAGCTTAGATCTTCTTCGTCGTTAACCAAAGTATGCTTGAAGACACACGATGAACTATAATTTAGTCCAAGACCATCAGAAACAATAGCATCTTGTTTCTAACACGAATGATTAGTACGGTGTCAGGTAACACATTGTGGCACACGCACCTGCCTTCTTTTTTCTCTGGTTTCCTCAATTTCTGTATTCGAACTTTAGCCCGAATCCGCCATTCCAACTATGCCCCTCCTGCCACAACAAATCTTGGCCGGCCTTGCTGGATGTCCGCAAGGGTTGTGTCAGACTTGATGCTCAACAGTGTGAGCAACTCTCGTGATATCATTGTGCATATTGATTGTTGTGTCGGCCCTTGGATGTGTCGTGCAAAACCATTCGTCTCGTCGTTGGATCTCCATTTCAACCCCATCGAGCAGGCTTTCCCATCGGAGACATCATCCTCCTGTCGTTTGTCGTTATGATAGGGGTATAAACAGATAGGCAAGGACGATGCTGAGTTGAGAGTCAACGAATCCCGAGAAAGGAAAAGGCAGACAGCAGCAGCGAGCTTTTATGGCTGTCCTGCTTTCTCCTCCTCTCTCACAGGTCCAACTCTCCGAAAAAAAGCCGGATGCGTCATTTGGTGTAGAGACCACCGCGCGGAGTCTCCGGTGCGTATAAGCCACAAAGATCAGGACTAGTGACTGGACAGGGAGTGTCTTCCACTGTGTTCTTCGTTCGTCCTTTATGACTTCTATGCCTTGGACAGCGGCGAGTTTTACAACCCTGACAAAAGACGGAGTGGATCCTGCAAACAAAGGAAACAGACACAAGGACACTATAACCGCCGATGTGGTGTTTGGCGGATTCGCTCATTCGGTCGAAAAATCTTCTTAACGCCGTTTCATCATTATCATCTAATCGGTGGCATCACGACCGTCTATCAGAATGGTCTATCTACAGTCGACTGCCCATGTTGATGTGAACCGCCTTTATCTGGGAGTACGCCTCCAAGCCCGCCTCACCCAGCTCCCGGCCAATACCACTCTGTTTCACTCCTCCGAAGGGGATGCGGGGGTCGCAGTCCTGGCTGCTGTTGATCCAGACCATACCTGCCTCGATCTCTGCCGCGACCCGGTGAGCCCGCTCCAGGTCTCGCGTGAAGACTGCAGCACCTAGACCATACGTGGTATTATTGGCGCGGCGGATGACCTCCTCCTCCGAGTCGAACGGCATGATGACCACCACAGGTCCAAACACCTCCTCCTGCACGATACGCATGTCATCAGTGACATCCGTGAACGCCGTGGGCTGGACGAAGTATCCCTTTTCCAACTTGCTGTCAGCCGGGGTGTATGCGCCACCACCAATCAAAAGCTTAGCGCCCTCCTTCTTAGCCAGCTCGATATACGACAGCACTCTTTCGTACTGCGCGCGAGTGACCTGAGGGCCTTGATATGTCGATTCATCCCACTGATCACCGATCTTTGACGTCGTTTCAACCTCCTTCTTGAACTGCTCCAGGAAGGTGTTCAGCACCTCCCGGTGCACGAAGATACGCGAGGTCGCTGTGCAGATCTGGCCCTGGTTCGACATGATGCCGAGGTGAGACCACTTGACCGCCTGCTCCATATCGGCATCGGGGAACACCACCAGAGGCGATTTGCCACCCGTCTCGAGGGTGATATTTTTAAGCGTACCGGCAGCCATCTTCATGATCTCGCGCGCGGTGGCAGTGGAACCAGTAAAGGCCACCTTGTCTACGAGCGGGTGCTGCACCAGAGCCGCTCCCGCCTCGCGACCGTACCCATTGATGATATTCACCACACCAGCCGGGAACCCAGCCTCCTTGATCAACGTGCCGAGAACCAAGATACTCAGCGGCGTCTGTTCGGCGGCCTTGATAACCACGGTGTTTCCGCAAGCCAAAGCAGGACCAAGCTTCCAGGCGGCCATGGAGAGCGGGTAGTTCCAAGGGATAATCTGCCCGATGACCCCGAGGGGCTGGCGGAGGGTGTATGCGAATTTCTGGGGGGTGGTGCTGATCGTCTGGCCGTGGGTCTTATCAGCCCAGCCGCTGTAGTAGCGGATGGTATTGATGGCTTCGGTGAGGTCTTCGTTGAATGCGACGTGGTATGGTTTTCCTGGTGTGCATATTAGAGCCGCTCTATCGCTAACCGTCGAGTGTTGCGGGAGGGGGGCCTGAAGGCGAACCAACCATTATCCCAGGCGTCAATGGCAGCGAACAGCTCCCTGTTCTGCTCGATCAGGTCCGCGAGTCGGCCCATGAGCTGGCCGCGCTCGGTGGCGGGCAGCTGTTTCCACGATGCATGGGCGAGGGCGGCCTTGGCGGCCTGGACGGCGGCGTCGACATCCTCCGCGGTCGCCGCGTGCACCGTGGCAATCGGCTTGTCCGTTCTGCGATCGTCAGTACCATGCTGCTATGTCTGTCTCGCTGCAGAGCTAGACAGCTACTCACGCTGGGTCCAGCGACACAATGGTTTGTCCCCCAGACGACGGACGGAACTCGTTGTTGATGAACAACCCCGTGGGCTGCTTGTACTGGCGGCCGTTGGGCGTGGTAAGCTCGACGAAAAGGTTGGACATCCTGGCGCAAGGTCACAGAAAGAATCCCCAGGTTGGATAGAGGAAGACGAGAAGAAAAAACAAGAGACAAGACAGTTGCAATGGCAGCAGACAGCAGACAGCTCGGGTTTTGTGGAGTGTCAGGCTGGAACTGCCTAAACTGGATTTGGGGAATAAATTGTCAATTTGCTGGACTGATTCGGAATGGAGGAATCAGCGGGGCTCCATCTGTCCCACGATTCCGATAAGGGAGGCGTCCAGATACCCCTCAGTTCTCAGTACGCTATCGATAGTGCATCACCCGAAGAGGCATGTTTATCGCCGGGTGGGCCATTCGCTCGTTGGTTCTTGATTCTTGCGGCAATCATTCTGTGGCATTCCGTGGAATTACCTTCCCTTTCGGATCCATGATCCGCTTCAGGCACGCCGCTTTAAGCCCCACGCAATGCTGCTTTCTGCCCACCCATCGGCCCGTGCGGTGAGCCTCAAAAGTGCGTGGCTGGAGACTCCCTCGGGGGGTGCAATAGCTATGACTTGTATTATTCGATTTAATTAAAAATTAATATCTTTGTATATTACATAGATAGCTGTATACTGAAGCAGTGGGGTTTAGGTACGGTCTAGATGCTGTACTATGTTTCTATGCACACTCTGGAATAGGACCAATGTTGCTAACGGGGTCTGACAATATATATCCTTGGTAAATGGTCAGATTATTGACCAAACCTCAACATCTCACGACTCAAACCCTACTCTACCGCTTCTCACGTGTAAATGCCTCAGGGAAGACCAGGTTAGATGCTATTTGGTTGTCCTGGAGCGCCGACCGAATTGAAGATTTGAAAAGCTACTTCTACTCCCTCTATCTAACGCCACATTGCTAGACCAAGTCTCTAGCTTCATCAGATCCAGGCCCGACCACGGCTCCGAAACAACACAGAACTCGGAGACCGCAACTATACATGGCGGCCAATTGATTTCCCCTGCAGTTGCATGATTTGTCGGCGCCTCAGCCCTCACTTGTGGTTGTCTCAGGTCATTCGCCTCCCCAGAATCACAGAAGGCTTTGCATCTTATCGATAGCCTTGCAAGGCCCCTGCCTTTTCAACTCTGCAATGAGTGGAGTCCCTGATTAAGTTCCGTATCAAGAATGGCTGGGCAGCCCAATGTTTTGATCGTCCCCTGCCTGGAAAAACAACAACAAAACACATCAGCCATCATAAGAACTAGATGTTCCCCATCGTTATAGCTGATTGCAAGCATCCATCAGATGAAGAAAACTGCCTCCAATGGAGAAACCCGCTACTGACCATGCATCACAAGAAGCACCGAAGGAAACCCCCGATGCAGCGCCCAAGTCGCCCACAGCCCCTCCAAAGGGCTCGACGGTGTTGTCTCTTACCATTGCCCTCTGTCTAGGCATTTTTTGCATGTCCTTGGTAAGCAAGTCGGTGATGAGTCCGCGACTTCGATGACTACAGTGCTGATGCCTTTCTCCCAGGATGTCACCATCATTGCTACGGCCATCCCGCACATCGCCGACCAATTCAACTCTCTGGACGACGTAGGATGGTACGGGAGTTCGTATCTGCTCACCAATTGCGCCACTACCCTGGCATTTGGCAAGTTCTATACCTACTACTCGACGAAATGGGTGTATCTCTCGGCCCTCTGCCTGTTCGAGATCGGGTCCGCCGTCTGCGGAGCGACTCCCAACTCTCTCGGCCTCATCCTGGGTCGATGCCTGGCTGGTCTGGGTGCCGGGGGTCTCTTCTCCGGCAGTCTACTGATCATCGCCCAGGTGGTGCCTTTACATCGGCGTCCGGTGTTCACGGCCTTGCTGGGTAGCATGTTTGGAATTGCTAGCGTCATTGGTCCCCCGTGAGTGAATCCATGGCTTATCTCCCCCACCGTCTTGACTTGACAGCCTGCTGACCGGATATAGCCTGGGTGGCGCTTTTACCGATCACGTCTCGTGGCGATGGTGTTTCTACATCAACCTCCCCATCGGTGCCGTGACGGGTCTCTTTGTGTTCTTCCTCTTCCACGCCCCCGGACCAGTTCAGAGGCGACCGAATTTCCGTCATCTGCTGGGAAAGCTTGATCCGATAGGGACGGGCCTCTTCTTGCCTGCCATCGTCTGTCTGCTGCTGGCGCTGCAGTGGGGAGGTAACCAGTACGCGTGGGATAACTGGCGTATCATCGTGCTGTTCGTGGTCGCGGGGGTGCTTCTGCTCGCCTTCGGAGGCTGTCAAGTCTGGCAGGGCGATGATGCCACCCTCCCGCCACGAATCCTGCGCAATCGCAACATCTGGTCGTCGGCCTGGTTTGCCCTGACGCTAAATGGCGCCTACTTCGTGTTCACTTACTATGTAAGCTGTGTTCGACCCCTTCCGTCTTCCTCATCCCGTCCACTGACCTGCCGCCAGCTTCCCATCTGGTTCCAATCCATCAAATCCGCCTCGGCCACCAAATCCGGCGTCATGAGCCTCCCCAGTATCCTCGCCGTCGTGCTCGTTTCCATTCTCTCCGGAGTCACCGTCACGCTCTCCGGCTACTACAATCCCTTCATGTTCCTGGCGTCGAGCATCCTCGCGGTGGGCGCGGGACTCCTCAGCACCTTGCAGCCCAAGTCGGGCCCAGGCCAGTGGATCGGCTACCAGATCCTCGAAGGCATCGGAGTCGGCCTCGGCCAGCAACTGCCCTTCGTGGTCGTGCAGAATGTGCTGCCGGACCGCGACGTCCCCACGGGGACCGCGGTGGTCACCTTTGCCCAGACCCTGGGAGGGGCGATCTTCATCTCCGTGGCCCAGAGCGTCTTCACGAACCAGTTCACGCGCGTCATGCATGTTGAGGATCCCTCCGTTAACGTGACCGAGATTCTGGCCGCGGGGACGACCACGCTGCGCCAAAAGCTGCGGGGGGATCAGCTGGAGACCGTCCTGCGGTCCTACAACTCCGCCGTAACCCAGGCATTCTACGTGGGGGTTGCGCTGGCGGCGCTTTCGGTGTTTGGAACGGTTGCCTTGGAATGGAGGTCGGTCAAGAAGACGGAGAAACCCGCGCCTGGCGAGGCGGATGCTCGCTAGCGAATTTGACGTGTTTTGCCGCAAGGGAACAAGTCGCCTCTCAGAATAGCCCAAGATTTGGGGATGCGCTGCCCCGTGATAAGCAGGTAAATAGTCTGTATGCAGGCATTACCCCTCGCGGGTGCAGTGGCCCATGGCGCGTCATCATTCACAGATCCTTGAAATTAATTTTCTAAGACACCCCGCCGATCCTCACGTCTAGGCAACAGTGCCCGTGCAGAAGAATGCCCCTTGCATGCCTCAATCTCACAACGCATGAATGCCCAGTGAGGTAAGGCGAGCGATTACCTCATGAGCCCAGCTCCTGTCTCTTGGCTCAGTCTTCTGTTGGTCGAACGTAGCACGGCAAAATAAATCGCCAACCTTCGAACCGAGCCAGGTTGGCCGAAGAGACTCCTGATCACATCCATCGCCATGACGATTTCCGCCACTTCCACTACCGCTGCCACCTTCAAGCCCCAAGAGGGAGCCGGACCGGGGCCCACGGAGAAGGCCGGTCCTCCCTCGACCCCGTACCAGACCCTCAGCAAGTCGACCCCCTTCGCCAACCTGGACCAGCACCGGTACTGGCACGCGGTGGCCCCCATGCTGGGGGAGATGCTCCGGCGGGGCGACTACAGCGTGCACCAGCAATACGGTTACCTGAACCTGTTTGCGCAGGTGATCGTGCCCAAGCTGGGGCCCTTCCCGGGGCAGCCGGACACCTACAAGTGCCTGCTGGGGGGCACGGGGTCGGTGGAACTCAGCCAGAACGTCCAGCGCCGGGGGATCACGACACGGGTGGCCTTCGAGCCGACCAGCCACATCGCCAGCACGGGGATGGACCCGTTCAACCGGCACGCGGTGCACGCGACGCTGGCCGAGCTGCGCACGCTGGGCGCCGCGCAGATCGACCTGGCGCTGCACCACCAGCTCCACAGCCAGCTGACGCTGTCGGACGGCGACGAGCAGCGCATGACGCCCGCCCAGATCCGCGACACGGTGTGGCGCACGCAGACCCTGCTCGCCCTGGACCTGAGCCCCGCGGACGACGCGATCACCGTGAAGGAGTACTTCTACCCGGGCCTCAAGGCCCAGATGACCGGACGCAGCGTCGCCGACCTGTGCTTCGGCGCGATCCGCTCCGTCGACCCGGAGGGCCACTTCTCGGCCGCCACCCAGGCCATCGCCCGCCACATGCAGGCCCAGCCCCGGACGGACCTGTACTTTCTCTCATGCGACCTCGTCGACCCGGCGGCCACCCGCTTCAAGCTCTACCTGATGGAGCTGGACATGCGGTGGGCCAAGGTCCAGGAGCACTGGACCATGGGCGGGGTGCTGTCGGCGGGCGATGCGGACGTCGCCCGGGGGCTGGTGATGCTGCGCGAGCTGTGGCGCGACTTCGGGATCGTCGAGGGCCTGCGCGACGAGCCCGAGCGGCCCTCGCTCCCCGGGGATCCCGACACCATCGTGCCGTTTATCTTGAACTACGAGATGCACCCCGGCCGGCCGCTGCCCGTGCCCAAGTTCTATTTCCCGTTGGTGGGGATTCCGGAGCTGAAGATCGCCGCCGTGCTCGAGGCGTTCTTCGAGCGGTGGGACATGCCGCAGCAGGCGGCGGTGTATCGCGAGAACCTGCAGGCGTACTAGTGAGTTGAATGCCTACCTGGGGGAAATTTGTGGATGGCTGCTAATTTATGTCATACAGCCCGACCAAGGATCTGGCGACGGCGACCGACCATCAGGCGTGGATGTCGTTCTCGTACTCGGAGAAGAAGGGGCCTTATTTGACTATGTACTACCACTAGTAGGATTGCATGTACTTTCTCTAGTTGGTAGAACAGATGGTAGTTATCATGAGTGCAGTACAACCGGGTGCAAAGCCTCAGCCTCGAAGTAAACAGACCACGAGAACATAGAACACTCTGAATAAATCCATTCTATCCTATCGTCATGGTCAACAACGTAGAGCATAGCTATAGCCCAGTCCATAGTTCAGTTTAGCCTCACGTCTCCATCCATCACAGCCCACCACCCCCGCAAGACATGCAACCTCAACCCC